>NC_088913.1:86667096-86968306 GCF_963576675.1 Euphorbia lathyris
CAAAACTTACTTCTCAATATGTCACCATTTCTTATATATGTATGATTGTATATGCTAATTTATAAATTTTAGACCTCAATATATAAATCATAAACTCAAAAAAATATATCTTAGACCCCTAATTCACAAAACCTAATCCTTAAAATATATGAAAAACAATTACTTGTTTAGTTTAATATTATTTAAATTAGTACTTAATATAGATATAAATAATTTTTCAAATCTAAATTTATGTGTAAATTATCCTTTAATTATGGCTTAGATAGGCCAAGATAAAAGATATACGTTGATGTTGATGGACCGATTTGAGCCTGGATGAATTTTTTTAATTAAAAAGAAAAGGATCGATTTCCAAAAAAGAGAGAGGAAAATGATCGATTTTAGTTTTTGTTTGTTTCTATTTTTCGGAACTATATTGAGATGAAATTGTATTGTTAAAATTCGAAACAACTGTTTTTTTACAGAAAAATCAATTAGTATTTACTACTTATCAATAAGAATTAACAACAACAGCAAACATCAACAAATGAAACAAATGAGCTCGTAATATATAAAAAGGATGAGTTGAACCCACCTTGTCAAAAATTAATTTTTAAGAAAAAGAATAATTTATCCCAATTTTTTCAGAGAAGCTTTTGGATTTACTCTAATAATATTTTAAATAAATCAATTTTACTTTTATTTTATAAAACTGATTTTATTATTATTTAATTGTAACATCCCATTTTACAAATAATTTTTTTTCACAGATTGTTAATAACAAGGCCAATATTTTAAGTAGTTCTTTATAATGGATTTATATTATGAGACTTTTTATTTTTTACAATTATTCCCTCCGTTTCATAATAAATATTTTTTTGTTCCATAATGTTTGACGTTTGAATTCAATCAATGCATATTAATTGATGTTTTACCAAATATACCCCTACTTATATTGCATTTTTTATTTTAGAAATAAATAAAAATTAATTAATGGATGCAATCAATACAAGTGTAACAAAGTCTTTTAGTTAACATTAACTTGAGCATTGTACAAGTGCTTAAGGCTCCTTCAGGCCATGGTCACAACTATTTATTAAGAAGCAAGATACTAGCGTCTATCGGCGAGAACTAGGCTTGGCTTGGTTAGTACCCGCCCATTCTGTCTTGCCCACCTCCCGACCCTTTCTGAAATGCATCCACTATTTTGACTCTTTTTATGCAACTATAAAGTCCACGAAACTTTCTTGATGCCAACGTAACTTATCATTTTGGAGCTGACGTAACAAACTACGCGAGCCTCCTAACGAAATCGGCATAAATCCTATCCGATTAAAAAAAAAGAAAAGGCAGTTTCATTATAGTGGTCTACCAGTCGCCTGTTTTGGAACTTCCAGTTCTGTATTACTTTTCTTAATCCTTGTGTCACAATCTTAAAAGATAAATATTATAGAACAGAGGAAGTATATGATAGACTTAATTGTTCCCATTTTTCTTTGGAAGATAATTGTTACCATTTTAGTAGGTGGTTTATAATTATTTACTAACATAATAAATATTCTAAACATACTTAATAGGAATGTCATTAATAAAAAAATGTACAAATTTATCTCTATCGTTTTTTAGGAAGTTCGTAAATGAGACAATTTTACTCTTAACTTGCCAAACAAGTTTAATTTTGCATGTATCTAATCGAAAATTTGACGGGCAGATCTGACAGTTATCCGACTACCATATTGAAGCTTTCAAACAAGTTTATCGATAAACTAAAGCAGTTTCGTGCATTTTAAAATGTTATTTATAAATGTTTTAATAATATAGTAAACATTTTAGACAAATTTAAATGATTAATTTGTATATAACAAATTTAAATATTTACTTTTTGATGTGTTGTTTGTAACTAGATCTATCCATGGACCGGGTTCGGGCCAAGTCTAATGGGTTTTTATGTAAAAAAAAACCCAATCGAAGCCCAACCTAGCTCTTATTAATTTATGCAGGTTCGGGTTGGCCTGTGATCGGCAAGTTTAAAAATCAAATCCCAAGCTCGGTCCATATAAACCCACTTAAAAATATATATGTAATTTTTTATTATAACATTTATATTTAAAAGTAAATATTTAATATACAAATATATAAATTTATTAATTAATATTAATAGACGGGTCCGTCTTGACAAGTCCGTGCTATTTTTATCAATCCAGAATCCATTTAAAAATAGATGGGGTTAGTGGGCCTGGCTAGGCTGGACCTAAGATTATTTTTCATTTCTAAACCTGTCAAAGGATACGAGCCTGAATGTACTGGGCGGATACCTGGACCTATAAATATGTCGATTTATAACTATATTATTAATATAATAAATATCTTAAGCATAATTAATGATTGGAAAATATACGCATTCTTGACATAGTTTGAGTTTGAGTTTAGGTCTTCACGAGTGTGATAAACTTAAACATAGTTTGAGTTTAGGTCTTCATGCATGTGGATATGAGCTTCCCAGAATGACCCGTCTTTAAGGGTCGGTCTGTTTTTGGTGTTTTCTCGAGGTTAGCCCATCCATTATAACAAAAAAAAAAAAAATTTGAAATACCAATTAATTTTTTTAAATATAAACCAATATTTTTTGAAATAGAAAATATTATTATAATTAATTATAATTAATTATTATTATATAAATTTTTAAAGTAATTTGAATTTGTTAAAACTTTTTACAAATATGAAAGAGGTTGTATTTAATTTTTCATTTACCAAAATTGCAAACTGCATTATACGCGTCTACTGATATAACGTTGAAGTCTGAGTTGTTGGACGCGTTAATCCACTGAGTTGTTGGACGCGTTAATCCACCTGAGTTGCAGACACGTATGCGTTCTCACCGTCACCGTCATCTATATAAGCACAGTTTTGTAACAAAAACAAAAATACCTCCAAATTTCCCTAAGTTGGCACCATTGCTCTCTAATCATCAGGTCAATAGACATTGGAGAAGAGTAGAAATTTTATTTGTTGAAAGTGAGAGAGAGAGAGTTGGTGTTCAGTTAGTTACTGTGTAGTTAGATTTATTAGTTTGTGTTTGATTGGAGAGTTTAGCATAGTTTAGGGATTTCATTGTTGATTTAGATAGAATGAGGGTCTAATTGATTTTTGCCCCATAGTTTAAGGGGTTAAATGATCTTTATGCTATAATTAATTATTCTTATATAAAATTTTAAAGTAATTTGAAATTATCATTATACGCGTCTACTGTTGTTGGACGCGTTAATCCACCTAAGTTGCAGACGTGTACGTGTTACCGTCATCTATATAAACACAGTTTTCTAACAAAAACAAGAATAACCTGCAAATTTCCCTAAGTTGGTGCTCTCTCATCATCAGGTCAGTATTATTTTAATGCTCTTATCATTTTATTATTCATGTATTATTAAATTGGATCATGCATATATCAAACTCTAATGGAATTAAAAAGGGGAAGGGGGGTTTACTATTTAGTGTGATAAGAATTAGAAGTTAAAAAGAAAATGGTAATATTGTACAAGAGGTGCAACCTGTGGAAGTTGTATCTAATTCTTAGTAGAAAATCTTGTGTTAATAAAAGCTTTTACTTTTGGATTTTTCAATATTTAACTAGCTTATATTATGTATTTATTTTCTTTAAACATCATTTAGATAAAACCATTTTTAGTGTCAATTTCCAAGATATATGTGTAATTCTTAAAGCACTTTTACTTCAAAAATGTCTTCAAACAAAATTTTCTTTCTTATTAATAGCTTTAAACATCATTAGTCTTTTGAAATAGCATAAGCATGTAAATCAAAACACGTAGCTTCACTATTTCTCCCGCGATGATATAAAGTCGACTTTTGAACTAGTTATATTCTTATTTTAAAAAGTATATAATGTTTTCTCAAAAGCATTCTTTTTTCCTTTAAATCATATTAATAAATTTAAAACTTGCTTCTAAACTCATTATGAAGATTTTTGCCATAAAAATTGTTTTGTTTCAAAAATATTTTGAAAAAACACTTTCATTTTAATTTGAACATACTTATCTCACTCTAAATTAATTTTGCCCGTTGCCTCACCGATCACTCACAAACTTAATAAGTTTAAAACTTGCTTATCATTAGGAAGATTTTTGCCATAAAAGTACATTTAACTCGATTAATTAAATCTGAACAAAATCTAATTCAATTATATTGAAAATTAAAATTGAATATATTACATTAAAATTCAACCTATTAAATTAAAAATCAATACACTAAGTGAAGCTCTTAGCCTAGTGGTTGAGAGCTTACCTATGTCTTCGGAGGTTGTGGGTTCGAATCACATCCGGATTTGGTTGAGATTTTTCTTTCTTCTTTAATGTAACTGCATTGTGCGCAAATTTTTTAAAAAGAAAAACACACACACACTAAATAAAATTTAATATCTATTTACCAAAAAAATAAGCTCTAATAATATCTATGTTATATTTTCTTAATATAATTAAAATTCAATTTAACCTATTTAAATTCAAATTCAACGAAGTACAAAAAAAAAAAAAAACTAGCATCATCATTGCACTTCAGTTCACTGTAAAATATATTAAAAAGTCTCAAATTTATCATTTAATTGATAGAAATTCCAAATTATGTTACTGGAGTAAAAAAAAATCCAACTTAAACTATACAATGTTTTAAAAGATAAACTAATACGTTGGAAAATGTCTAAAATAGGCAATGTTTTAAAAGATAAACTAATTTGATGTAAATATAGTGAGAGTTGGATTGCATTTGGAGAAAGTAGTTAACTGCCAAGTCAGATTAGACTCGGTCTTATCTCAACTCAACCCGACACATGAATATATACACTTGTATCAAACAATTCAATACATCTATGATGTATGTATTAATTTACTTTCATATTGAATAAAAACCTATTAGAATCACGTAAATTTGGGTGATGTGTATAAAATTAAATAGAACAATAATAAAAAATTACGTGTATAAAATTAAAATAGAGAAATAATAAAAAAATCTATGAGTATAAAATTAAAGCGAATAAAGAAACACAAAAATTTACCAAATGCTCTCTGCATTGTATACGTTTCACCGACATAGTTATAATCCAAAAACGCTGAACTGAAATTGTTACTTACCAACGCAGACGTACGCGTTTCTCACCATCTATATATTAAGACTTTTTGTAACAAAAAAAAAAAAAAACCTCCAAATTTGTCTAAGTTGTCACCTTTATAAAAATAGATATCAATAATATAGGTAATTATCTATAGAATACACCAAATTGATGTCAATAAAAGCTTATATATTTTTAGATAATTATACTTTTAGATAATTTAATGGGTTAGTATTAATAAACATTTCATTTTAAGCTTTTCTTATATCCGATTATTGTGAGTTAATAAACACGGTGGTTTTTAGATAATTATATTTCTTTTTCCCCTTAAATATATATTTTTTGAAATTGTTTAATTGATTGAGATTAAAATTCATTCTCAAATTTACTTTTTCGTAAAGTTTAGGATCCATTTGACTACTTAAGGAAAATAGAGGGTTAATTGGTTTTGGCTATATAGTTTAGGGCCCAAATGAGTTTTTTTTAATCATTGTGAATTTTAGAGGAAATTACACACGAAATCATTTTTTAATTTTTTATTACATTTAAACATCTCATTTTTTTTTTGTTTATTAGCATAATATTTTTTTTAAAGTTGTGCGCAATGCACTTATATTAAATAAAGGAATATTACATTAAAGAGAAAGGAAAACCCTCAACCCACCCCACCCCATGTGATTCGAACTCATGACCTCTAGGATCATAGATAAGCTCTCAACCAACAGGCTAAGAGCTTCCTTAATTTTAAAATATCATACTGTTATATAACTATTTATTCTTTTGTCAATTTACAGATATCAAATTCATTGTTTAAAGATGTGTCGGTTTATGAATAAGTAGTTTAGATTTTAAATTTAATCCACATGAAAAATTTGTTTAATTTATCGTCCACGTATCCATTTTAAAGATTGTTATTACTAAATTTAATAAAAAAAATTATAAAAATAAATAAATATAAAGTTAGATGGTTTTGATGTTTAGTAGTTAATTGTACCGTAACAATTAACCACTAAATATTAGTTTTAGAGTATAAAAAAAACTCTAACTTATTTATTTGTCTAGATTTGACTTTTTCTTTTTATTATGTAAAATCCAAAATTTAATATTTTTTCAAAAATTTATCCTTCGATTTAATGTATATTTACAATAAAATTAACAAATGACATCGTGCAATATGTACTGTCTTTTAGGATTTTTTTGATGACTTAAAATGAAAATAACAGTTGGTCAAAGAAGAGTTGACATTCGGTGAATCCGCTCTGATACTTAAGTTAGTAAATGTTGAAAAGAGGTTGAAAATAATAGGAATATTAGTAATTGTATTGTTGACATACCTTTGTGGATTACTCACTTTATAGTAGTGGCGATGGTAACTATCGTAATATTGAGAATGTGCCCTAATGACTTTCCAAACACGTGTTAGCTTTCGGTTGGCTCTGCACCCTTCAAATTGTAATGACATCAGGTAGTGCACCCTTATCATATATAATTGGGATACGCGGAATAGTGATCCGAGCTCTCTTCGGGGGATGCTTGAGTTCCTCGAGGGTCGTCTCTGTGCGGGGAGCGGTCCCTGGGAACACTCCGATGATCAAGATAGTTAGTTGCTCGAGTGTATTGATAATCTATTCAAAATGAGTTAGAGAGTATGTTACCCGATCCCCTTGCCTTGGTTGCCTCCTTCCTCTTTATAGTGAGTCCTCTTGGTCCTTTGAGGCCTCTCGCCCTTTAACCTTTGGGCCCGCTGGGCCCATGGGCCTATTGGGCCCTAAAAGATATTCTGAATCAGGTAGTCCCCCCGGTCATGCATACCGAGTATTGCATGCGAGGTTTGGTTGGGAATCTAGGAGCCTTCTGCTCGCCTAGTGAGCGGGGGGTAAGCTTTGAAAACGCTGCTCGCTTCGTGAGAGAGAAAAAGACCCTTCCAATTTTAGCATGCGCTTCTAGTTTTTAACGCAGAATTAATTGCTTGTACATTAATGCTTCTGCACGCGCCGTAAAGTATCATTGGATACCGTGTTCTGCCAGCGCCCCCGTTTGAGATATAAATATAGGAAAGAATGCATTATTTCCTTTTGCAAATTCATTATTTCCTTTTGCAAATTCTCACTTGGTGTGTGTTCTTAGTCTACTTCTTTCTTTGGATTCCTTGCTTCCTTACCGGCATTACGGTCTGCGTTCCGTTTCTTGTCGGAATTTGCTGAGTACCGGGTTTGTCTGCGTGCGGCGGTCGTTTGAGGGCAGTTTCTCCTTGTTGTCGTGACGTCGTTTGAGGTTAGTTGTGCCTCTTTTTCATCTTTTCTCTTTCGTTGTTATTTCATTTGTTTATCTTGGGAGGGAGAGTATGTCAGAGGGTTCTTCGCGGGGAGCCTTAAAACGACTGCCGCCAGTGACACCGGGTGACTTTACGCTTCGTGACGCTTCTCGAACGCGATCCGCGAAACGAAAAAGGCGAGTAGGGACGGAAGAGGAGAGTGGTGTCGCTGTTGGAAAGAAAAAGAAAACCGCCGTAGTGCGTGCGGCGCCTAGCGTTGAGCGGCCGTTAGGAGGGGTTGCCACCAGCGTTCTTGAAGTGACTGTGGTTGTACCGGAGGGTGTGATTACCAAAGATCGACCCTTAGCCTTGATTTATGAAGAGATGCGTGAGAGAGTGTGGATGCGGTCGTCGGGTGTAACTAGTGTTGATGGTAAACGTTATGAGGGGAGGCAACGTCCGAAGAGATCGGAGTCCTTTTCGGTGGATGATGCGTATAGTATCATAGTGGCCGCGTACTTAGCCTCCATCTCTGTAGTGTACCGATTAGGGCAGCCATATGAGTTGGTTGCGCTTGAAGAAGATGATCGTGCTCATCATACGGGTGGAGCGAATGAGCTAGTGGTGTACGAGGAGCAATTGGAGTCAGGGATGCGGCTACCTCTTTTTCCCTTTTTTGTGGAGGTATTGAAGGAGTACGACTTGTGTCCTGGTCAGATCCATCCAAACGGGTGGAGGATGATGGTGGCGTTCTACTCGCTATGCCGATCGGCTGGATACCGAGCTACTGGGCTGGTGTTTCGTGAGTTCTTTGGTCCGAACAAGGGACCCCGATCACAACATGTGACCTTCTCTCACCAAAAGTTCAAGGTTCTTGGTGGGTTGAAGGATAAGGTTCCCGAGTATAGGCATCGCTACTTCCTAGTGCGGAAGCTGGATGGCGATTTCCCTTTTCGGGTGTCATGGAATGGGGATCCCATGGATTCTAGTCGGTGGCTAAAACCGCGCCAGATGTTGCCATCTGAGGAGCATCTCGTGAAGTACTTAAAGGGGCTGCCGTCGGATAAAGAATGTAAGAAGGATGTGGATGAGCTCGTTGGTCATTTTCTTGTCGCAGGGTATTACATCTGGAACCAATGACGAATGGCTCAGCTATTTGGCTGGTCGCCAGCAGATTTCGAGAAGTGGAAATGTGGGTACAACTTTTCAGTCGGAGAGCTAGCGGAGCTGGAGGCGATAACCGTGAATATCGCTGTCGTAGGTGAGGGGTCTGGGTTGTGGGTTTTATTTTGCATGTGTTTCGTGTGTTTGCTTGAAATATACTGATCGTGTTGCTCTTTATGTAAGTCCAGGTGATCCTCGCGTGAGTATGGATTTTGACCCGAATGAGTTTGGTGTTGGCTTAGAGACTGCGGAGGAAGCATTTGTCGGTGCATCAAGTTCCTTGGCCTCTTTTTCTTCGCTTGAGGATGCGAACCAAGTGGTTCAGAGCATGGGTGGGGTGCTTGCTACGCACGAGGATACTGATGTGACTGGTAACATATCGCAAGGTATGCTCGAGCTGGAAAGTGAGGCGAAGGAAACTACGGAGGTGACAGCTGCTGAACCGAAAAAGGTTGAGAACGAGATTCAGAGGGTGCTTACTCGGAAGCGTAAGAAAGAGAAAGGCAAGTCAGTTGCTGGAATTGAAGGTGAAAAAATTTACGCTGGGGATGATACTGTTGGGGCAAGCGATGGCTCTAAGCGAGCGTGTACTGATGGTGGGGCCGAGCTTTCAGCGGATATGATGGATCGGGTAGGTGATCACCCAGAGATGGTGAAAAGAATGGACATAAAGATTGCCAAGTTTCAGGAATACGTTATGGGTTTATCGGTGCACTCTGACATGGCAACGTCGGACCTTGCGCGGGCGATGGCTCGTGTTGCTAAGGTGCCCAGAGAAGTTCACCGAATGGACGGCGTGTCCAAAATGAACCTTGGTGTGGAAACTTTATCGACGCTCGGTGTGGTAAGTTCTCTTGATATGCTCGTTTAGATTTGTTTCTAATGACCGTATCCTGACTTGTGCAACTTTATGCAGGCCATCCAAAATGCTAACACGGTATTTGACATGTGTGTGAATGATGAGAATTTGTTTCGGGATATGGAGCAAGGTTTGCGGAATGCTGTGAAGGAGCTGGAAGCGGCGAATGGGAAGTTAGCTACCACCGGAGAGTTGTTGGAGCACCGTGAGGGCGAGCTCGCAGTGCTGACCGAGCAGCTTAAAGTGGAAACAGGAGGCCGAGTGGAGCTGTCGAAGAGGTTGGCGCATGATGCTGAGGAGCTCCGCTCCTACAAGGTTTTGCTTAAGGTGGCCATCTTATAGACTCGTCGAGTGAAGGAGAAGGTCGAGGAGAGAGCTAGGCGAGCCGTTTCGTTGTCCGATGAGAATGAGAGACTCAAGCGAGAACTTGAGGTGGCTCGGAAAGAGGCTAATGATCTGCGTGCCTTTGCGGGACAGCGTGAGGAGAAGCCGATCAAAATGGATCGAATGATGCTTATTGCCGCTGCTCACTCTGTCGGGTATAAGGTTCCTCCGGAGGTCATATTCTCGCCGAATGTGTATGATAAAGCTGCCCAGGCGAAAGCCGTAAAGTTTTGTGGCCGTTTTAAGAAGAAATAGTGGTAGATGGAGACAACCTGCTCCTTTTGTTTCTTTGATTCAAAGATGTAATAATTTTTCGTAGGGTTTGAATCTTTTGTGATCTTTTGGGAGCTAAGTTTAAACATCATCTTGCAAGTTGATTTGATTTGAGGTTTTGTGATGTGTTTGTCATGTTTTGTCCACTATTGCTATAAATAGGAGTTGGTTTTTGTTTGTGTTCTTCATTCATGGGGTGTCCTTCTTGCTTCGTTCGTTTGTATTCTTAGGCGTTTGTTTATCCCTATTTTCGTGTGATGTCGCTTCGGGATATTGTGGATTCCGCTAAGGTGCTTGAGGTGCAGAAAGAGATCTCGGTGATGCCTCACCCTTACGTGTATTATCCACCAAGGGATGATCATGATCTGGACAGAAAAGTGCGATATGCCTCCCCGGTGTGGATGAGGCGGAGTGCAATTTCTCAAAAAAGGACTATGGAAAGTGAGAGTTCGATGCCGTATACTGGGTCGGTGACGGATTCCTGCGAGGTGGCGATAAGTGCATTTTCTTCAACTGAGAAGAAAATCTGGTCGCAGGAAGGGGTCGGCTACCTTAACCCTGATGAGACGGTTTCTCCTGTTTTGCATCCTCATCCGTCCTGGATTAAGAGGCTGCTTGCCGACGAGCTGGAGAGGGTAACTAATCTTCCTCATAAAACGGAGTATCATCGAGTGGGGCGTCATGCTTCACCGACTCGCCCATTTGGTCTGACATTTGTCGATCCTTTGAAGCCTTGGAGCGTGGTGTTTCTCGAGTTTGCTAGGGAAGGCTGTCTTGGACCGGTTCCAGCGAACCCTAACCACCGTGTGACCCATGTTGGGAAGGCATGTCTGTATCATAGGCAGAACGGGAATAACACTGATGAGTGTGTTGACTGGCGAGCGATGTATCAAGACTTGATGGATGACGAAGCTATCCCTAATCTGGACCGTGCAAACGTGCAACTCGCATGAATGTTTTAAATTTCTGAATTTATGCTTTTGATATGATGTATCTACTTATGATGAATTTAACGATGCTTCTTGCCTGTGTGTCCCAATGTGTATTCCTTTATCAAGTCTTATTTGGAAAGAACATCGGGTTGACCCCGTGTTTTCATGGGGCAATCGAGATGCTTGTGAAAATTTGAAATAATGTTTTGGGTTATTGGTAGCGAGGACCTCATTGGGTGGCTCGCGCTCCGGTTAATCGGTAACAACATGGGGTTGTCTATGCGATTTTGTGAAGAGGCGTTTCGAGATGATCGAGAAGCCTAGGAATAACTTTTTGAGTTATTCGTGGCGAGGACCTCATTGGGTGGCTCGCGTTCTGGTTAATCGGTAACAATATGGGGTTGTCTACGCGATTTGCAAAGAGGCGTTTCGAGATGATCGAGAAGCCTAGGAATAAATTTTTGAGTTATTCGTGTCGAGGACCTCATTGGGTGGCTCGCGTTCTGGTTAATCGGTAACAACATGGGTTGTCTACGCGATTTGCGAAGAGGCGTTTTGAGATGATTGAGAAGCCTAGAAATAACTTTTTGAGTTATTCGTGGCGAGGACCTCATTGGGTGGCTCGCGTTTTGGTTAATCGGTAACAACATGGGGTTGTCTACGCGATTTGCGAAGAGGCGTTTTGAGATGATCGAGAAGCCTAGAAATAACTTTTTGAGTTATTCGTGGCGAGGACCTCATTGGGTGGCTCGCGTTTTGGTTAAACGGTAACAACATGGGGTTGTCTATGCGATTTGCGAATAGGCGTTTCAAGATCTGGGAATAACGCAGTGTTCTGTAAACATGTACTTTTATTCATGATTCAGGTTACAGGAGTTTATTGATAATATTTCTTTAGTGTCTGGATGTTCCAGCTATTGTCAAAGATCGTCCCGTCTAATGAGGCGATTTTATAGGCCCCGTTATGTAGGACCGTGTCGATTATGTAGGGCCCTTCCCATGTTTGCCCTAGCTTTCCTTTGGCGAGTGGGGATTGAGCGGCGGCCGCATCTCGGAGCACTAGGTCCCCTACTTGGAAAGTGCGGGGTCGCACTCGCTTGTTGTGATATCGTGCTAAGTTTTGCTTGTGGGTCGTGATGTGGAGTAGTGCGTTAAGGCGCTCTTCCTCCAATCGCTCTCCAGCCTCCGCAAGCTCTACGTCGTTGCTAGTTTGTTCGAAAGTTATTTGTCGAGGAGATCGAAGGATGACCTCGGATGGTGCCATTGCCTCCGCTGCATAGGTTAAGAAAAAAAGGGTTCGCCCTGTGCCGGAATGCGGGGTTGTGCGATATGACCATAATACTGCTGAGATGTGGTCGGGCCATGCTTGCCCTCTGTCAAAAAGGCATGCTTTTATACCGTGTAGGATTGTGCGGTTGCTTACTTCGGTGAGCCCGTTGCTTTGAGGATGCACGACTGAGGTGTATCGACCTCTTATGCCCACTCGTCGCAGAAATCGCGAAACTGAGTGCAGTCAAATTGTCGCCCGTTGTCTGTGATGAACGAAAGAGGGACTCTAAATTGGTATATTATTGTTCGTTTTAGGAAGCTTATAACATTGTCGGCGGTTATCTTGGCGATAGCCTCCGCCTCAATCCATTTTATGAAATGATCGACCGCGACCACTATGAAGTGTTTTTGTGCCAAGGCAATTGGAAAAGGGCCAAGTAGATCAACTCCCCATACTGCGAAGGGCCAGGGTGTGATGATGCCCTTGAGGGAAGCCGCCGGCGTATGATGAGTATTAGCGTGGACTTGATGTTAAGCCCAAAATATACCTAAAATATCATCGATAATTACATCAATATTGCTACGAATTTATGCTATTCATACCTATTTAGAATACTTTTACTCTCGAATATGTTTCTTTTGTGCAAGGTACATAAATATTTGGTAAAATCCAAATAGGAGTAAAAAGAGCTCAAAAATAGAAGAAAAGCCCTACAAAAGGAGTCAAAGATGACGAAAATTAATAACGCCAAGTCGAGGACACGAACGAAAGCTGAAAACCCGAAAAAGCTCCGTGCCGCGACCGTGGCCCCCCCATTCACGGTCGCGACACGCGTCCTTCAGCCTTTTTTCCTTTCGTCCGAAGTACAATTGATGCTCCCCCATTCTCGGTAGAGAATTTAATATTCTCGGTACGAGCAGGAGATTTTAGAAGCCTAGTTACACACTTTCGGTTTCGACGAAACGCGATCGTTCGGGTGGATAAAGACGTTCATTCACAACGGACATGATCCTTCGCAGCGGACACGATCCTTCACAACGGACACGACACTTCAATCAAGACTCTTCAACATCTATAAATAAAGAGTTGATGGAGAGTTAAAGATAAGAATGATATAGTGTGATATATGTGTAGAAGAAAGAGATTAGTGTAGAATTTATGCAGAAATTCCGAATCAAGTGATTCAGAAGTTAGATTTCGATTCTGTAAAAAGCAATATGATGTACACACATTGTTTACAAAATAATAACAAATTCAGTAGCATTTAGACATTGTTCCAGTTTAGTTTACATTTTGGTAGTGGACCGACCCAGTCTCTATTACGAAGATTCAGCGAGAAGATTGAGTAGAGGATTCGCCCCTGAGCCTGACAAACTCTAACGAAACCCAAGGAAATGATTGACAACCCGTTCACTTGCACGCCGTCGAAGAATTCAATGCTCCATGTTCTCTGTAAACTTGTATCAATTTATATTTCATCTAATAAAGTCCGTTCTATTCGATAGATCTTTATGCAGCACTTATGGTAACCAATCCACTAAAGTGACTGCTGGTGTTTTCATTAAAACGTATTTAATCCAAAATCTTTATAAGGAAACTTTGTTGAACACTTATGCAAATTATTATCTCGGTAGAGTTTTAATTTGGTTAAGGGCAATTATCCCGGATAAGGGTTTTGTCACGTTCAAAGCCAACTAATTAGAGGTTCCGTCATTTATTTCATCTTTATAATTCGTACAAAGTTTAAAGTTGTTTTCTTTGCTTAATGCAAACAAAAATACTTGTTTACTTTTCTAAAGTACTAAAACGTTCCTGTTTTGCAATTCATTTTTAATCAGATACTTTCTAACGTCTTCTCATTCTAATCTAATTCTCATTCTAGCAATTTCAAAACCAAAACCGATTAAACGATTTTCCATATTATAAACCTTAAAAGTAAATTTAACCGAGTGTAAATAAGTTTTGTTGAAAAACGTTCCTTGTGGGATCGATATCTTTTATTACTACAAGCGTATACCGTGCACTTGCGGAAATTGCTGAACAAGTTTTTGGCGCCGTTGCCGGGGAACGCCAAAATTTTTGACAAAATTATAAATTTTTCGTGTTTTATTACGAATCTAGGTTTATTCAAACTTTTATATTTTATTTATTTTCAATTACTAACATATTTATTTTTCAAATTCTGTTTTATAGGTAGTTTCAGTTCGTGCGAAATTTCAAGTTCATACGCAGTTCTCGAAGTTCGGGCACATCACCAGATCCTATTGACCCAGAAATTGAAAGAACCCTTAAAAAGAACAAGAAAGAAAAGAAAAAGAAAAACAAAACCCCAATAAAAACTAAAATTAACGAGCCAGAAGTTACGGCCACACTTATGGATTACGCTAGGCCAGGAGTGGCCGGTGTAACAAACAGTATAGTTAGACCCCAAATTAATGCAAACCAATTTGAAATTAAGCCTGCGTTGCTTAATATGTTGCAAAATAATGTAACGTTTTACGGGTTACCTAACGAAAATCCTAATACCCATTTGACAAATTTCTTAGAAATTTGTGACACTTTTAAAATACCAAATGTGACTGCAGAAGCAATCAATCTTCGCCTTTTTCCTTTTACTTTGAAGGATCGAGCCAAAGAATTGTTAACTTCTATGCCAGCCGCATCAATTGAGACTTGGGAGCAATTAGCCCAAGCATTTTTATCAAAAAAATTTCCTTTAGCAAAAACCGCAAGAGTCATTAAAGAGTTAACATCTTTTTCTCAAAATGATAATGAAACTCTTTATGAGGCTTGGGAACGTTTTAAAGAACTTCAACGTTTATGCCCACACCACCAATTGCCCGCTGAACTTTTAATGCAAACATTTTATAATGGACTAAATCCTACAACTAGAAGTTCATTGGACGCTATGTCTGGAGGGTTATTCATGAAGAAAACATCTGCCCAAGCAAGAGAACTTTTGGAGGAAATGACAATCAACAGCAGTATGTGGCCCGCGGAACGTGGACACCTACCATCAGCGAAACCATCATCCTCAACTACATCATCAGTTAAAGGTATAGTGAATCTTGATCCAGTAGCGATGTTCCAAGCCCAATTTTCTGCCTTGTCGCACAAAATTGATAGGTTTATGGCACCGTGTGATCCTAATGGTCAACCAATCCGAACGGATGTGGATTACAAAGGTATGAGTGAAATTGAACAGGTAAACTTTGTCCAAGGACAAAACCAAACTAATAACCCTTATTCCAATACATATAATCCTGGATGGAGAAATCATCCTAACTTTAACTGGAGAGATAATAATAACAATAATGTTAATGCTAATCAAAATCGTACTAATAATTATCAAAATCAATCAAGAGATACGATTAGCACTTTATCTTCTAATATCGACAAATTTATTGATGCTATGAGTGGAAAAATAAGTAATCACGATGATGGTTTTAAACGGATCGAGAATAAATTCGATCAGCTTATTAAAAACCAATCATCTAGCATCCATAATTTGGAGATTCAAATTGGACAACTCGCTAAATCAATTCCATCCCACAAAGAGGGAAGTCTTCCAAGCCATACGGAAGAAAATCCGAAAGAGCATGTTAAGGCTATCACTCTTCGTTCAGGGAAAAACTACTTAGGCCCGGAAATGCCCGAAAATTCGACCTTACCTGGAACTGATTTATCGACGCCCAAAGAAGATACATTAAAACAAAAAGATGCACCAATTGACTCTAGTACAAAAACTTTTGTACCCAAACCACCTTTTCCACACAAAGTCCGCAATAAGGACTATGACAAACAACTTTCAACATTTTTAGACAAACTTAAAAATTTGCATATTAATCTGACGTTTATGGATGCGATTACGCAAATTCCCAATTATGGTAAATTCCTCAAAGATTTAATTTCAAAGAAAATCAGTTGGGAAGGAATTTCATCCATTTCACTAACTGAAGATTGTAGTTTCGATTGTGTCAAGTAATTTGCCCACAAAACTCAAGGATCCCGGATGTTTTACCATTCCGTGTAAATTGGGAGATATTGAATTTCCCAGTTGTCTCTGTGATTTAGGAGCAAGCATTAACTTGATGCCATTATCTATTTTTAATAAGTTAGGCTTAGAAGAAGACATCAAACGTACCAATATGGTTTTACAATTAGCGGATCAAACCACTAAAAGACCATACGGTATAATTGAGGATGTTTTAGTTAAAGTTGACAAATTTATTTTTCCTACCGATTTCGTTATTTTAGATTTTGCTTATGATGTAAATTTTCCGCTAATATTTGGTAGACCGTTCATGAACACGGGACGTGCTCTAGTTGATGTGTCGGAAGGGAAAGTAGTTTTACGAATAGGTGATGATAAGATTGAGTTTGATATGAATCAAGCGATGAAATATCCTATGGAGGATTTCGCTTGTATGAAACTTGATTTAATTGAAGAATGTGTAAATGACATTGTTCAAAAAGAAGAAATAATAAAACCTATAATGACTGAGGAACTAGAAGATAAGGACCCAGAACCTTTGATTCGAGAAGATGGACCAGTTCCGCCTTCAATTGTAGTTCCACCTAAGTTAGAACTTAAGGAATTACCAAGTCATTTGAGGTACGCTTTTTTAGGCGAAGGCGATTCTCTACCTATTATTATCTCTAACAAATTAACACAAGTCCAAGAAGAGAAATTGAAAGAAGTTGTTAGAAATAGGATAGGAAGTATGGGTTGGCAAATTTCAGACTTAAAAGGTATTAATCCGAGCATTGTAATGCACATAATTCATTTAGAAGAAGATAAGCCACCTAAAGCGGATAGGCAAAGACGCCTAAATCCGAACATGAAAGAAGTAGTAAAAAATGAGATTACTAAACTTTTAGACAATGGAATCATCTACCCTATCTCGGATAGTGAATGGGTTAGTCCAATCCATTGTGTACCTAAAAAGGGAGGCATAACAGTTGTAAGGAATGAAGAAGGTGAATTAATACCTACGCGAATCACCACTGGTTGGAGGGTTTGTATAGATTATAGAAATTTAAATAAAGCAACTAGGAAAGATCATTTTCCTCTTCCTTTCATTGATCAAATGATCGAAAGGATAGCTGGTCATGCTTTCTACTGTTTTCTTGATGGTTACTCCGGATTCTTTCAAATATACATTTACCCGGATGACCAAGATAAAACAACCTTCACATGTCCTTACGGAACATTCGCATATAGAAGAATGCCCTTTGGTCTATGTAACGCACCTGCAACATTTCAACGTTGTATGACTGCGATTTTTAATGATTTCTTTGAAGATATCATGGAAGTTTTTATGGACGATTTTTCAGTTTATGGAGATTCTTTTGATTCGTGCCTAGAAAATTTGGATAAAGTTCTGTCTAGGTGTGAAGAAACAAATTTGGTATTAAACTGGGAAAAATGTCATTTCATGGTTGACGAAGGAATTGTTTTAGGTCACAAAATATCTGAAAAAGGATTAGAAGTAGATAGAGCAAAAACCTCAGTAATAGAGAAATTACCCCCTCCAACTTCTGTTAAGGGAGTAAGATCATTCTTAGGACATGCTGGTTTTTACAGAAGATTTATTAAAAAAATTTCTGTAATTTCCAAACCACTTACTAATTTACTCATGAAAGATTCAACCTTTGAAGAATGCGTTAAAGCATTCGAAACATTGAAAACAGCTTTAGTCAGTGCACCTGTTATTGCTAAACCCGATTGGGATCTACCATTTGAAATTATGTGTGATGCAAGTGACTTAGCTGTCGGATGTGTTTTAGGACAAAGAAAGGATAAGAAACTTCATGTCATTTATTATGCAAGTCACAAACTGTCTGGTGCACAATTAAACTACACCACAACAGAAAAAGAAATGTTAACCGTAGTTTTTGCATGTGACAAGTTTAGGTCATATTTATTAGGTTCAAAAGTTATTATTTATACTGATCATGCAGCATTAAGATATTTATTTGCTAAAAAGGATGCAAAACCACGTCTAATTAGATGGGTTTTATTGTTGCAAGAATTTGATATAGAAATTAAAGACAAAAAGGGAGTTGAAAACCTTGTCGCCGATCATCTATCGAGACTTGAAGATGAAAACGGTCCTATAGGTGAAACTACCGGTATACGAGATGATTTCCCTGATGAACACCTCTATCAAATAAAAAGTGCCATGTCACCTTGGTATGTAGATATTGCTAATTATCTTGCAGCCAATATTGTTCCGGAAGGATTAGATTTCCAACAAAAGAAGAAATTTTTCTTCGATATTAAACAATATTTTTAGGAAGATCCCTTTTTGTTCAAGACTTGTAGTGACGGGATAATTAGGAGATGCGTTGGTGAAAATGAATACGAATCCATAATGTCGGAATGCCATTCTAGTTCTTATGGAGGACATAATGGAGTTAACAAGACAGCTGCTAGAATATTTGAAAGCGGTTTCTTTTGGCCTACGATGTTTAAGGACGTCCGTTCATTTATCACTCGTTGTGATAAGTGCCAGAGAACAGGAAATTTAGGAAGGAAAGATGAGATGCCTCTAACAACCATATTAGAAGTTGAAGTCTTCGATATGTGGGGAATAGATTTCATGGGACCTTTTCCCCCTTCCAATGGTAAAACTTACATATTAGTTGCCGTCGATATGTTTCGAAGTGGGTTGAAGCAATTGCAACCCCGACGAACGATTCTAAAGTTGTCGTTAATTTTCTTGACGATATATTCTGTAGATTTGGTTGTCCAAGAGTTATCGTTAGTGATGGCGGTACTCATTTTATAAACAAGAGTTTTGAAACGCTTATGAAAAAATATGGAGTACGCCACCGCGTATCAACGCCGTACCATCCTCAGTCAAATGGTCAGGCGAAAATATCAAACAGAGAACTCAAATGGATTCTCGAGAAAACGGTTTCATCTTCTAGAAAAGATTGGTCTTCTAAACTCAATAAAGCGCTATGGGCATACCGTACTGCATTTAAAACGCCAATAGGAATGACTCCGTACCGTTTAGTGTATGGTAAGGCATGTCATTTGCCAGTCGAATTAGAACATAAAGCCTATTGGGCTATTAGAGAACTAAACTTTGATTTGCGACAAGCAGGTAAGAAATGTTTGCTCAATTTGAATGAGTTAGATGAGTTACGTCATCTATCTTACAAAAATGCAAAGATTTATAAAGAAAAAGTGAAAAAATGGCATGATGCCAAAATTAAAGTCAAACACTTTAATGTTGGGGATAAAGTGCTGGTTAGGACCATATTTAGTCGTAAAAACATTCGATTACGGTTCTTTAGAACTGGAAGGTCCTACCGGAGTTCGATTCAAAGTTAATGGTAATCGATGTAAGATCTATTACGAAAATATTTCTCAACTAGGAATTGAGTTCGTAACAAGATTATCTGACATATGAATTACTCAGTTTATTTTACACAGTTTATTTTGTTTTATTATTTTTGTTCATTTATTTTATTTTATTTTATTTTATTTTATTTATTTTTTTTCAAAATGCTATTTTTATGATTAGATGACTTTATGTTATGATTTAAATGCATAAAATATTTCTATTTCATGATTTTAGATTTAATTTTTAGGAAATTAAGATGAATTTGAAGTTTCAGGCAATTCTATGCCGAGAATTTAGAATTCCCTGCCGAGAATCCCTTTATTTAAGAATGTCACAAAAAGGTTCGGATTTCTCTGTTCATACCGAGAATTTTAAATTCTCTACCGTGAATCGGGAGATAGCTTAGACGCCTGATTTCCGCAAGGAAATCAGCGTGTCGCGGCCGCGGTCGCGACACGCGTGTTTCCTGCACTATCAGGTCTAAAACACTCTAACCTTTTCGACAAACCTCTTGGCAATTGAAACATTAAGTTTCTTCATTCCCGAAAGGTGCAATTTATACCTTTTCATAATTAAAACGATACCTCTTTTCATCTTAAACTCTTATAAATTAATCTTAGAGGATTCAGGTTCTGTTCCAATTCTTTTCATCTTTGTCAGAACTCTGATTTTCTTCGCAAACACCGCTCTTTGTTAAAGTAACACTAACTTTGCACCATGCCTACCAAATACAAATCACCTAGGCACAATGCTGCCTCAATCAACAAATGCCCAGACTTATCCAAGCGATATGGGGCGCCTTTTCCTATCTTCAATCACGATGAAGGTAGGCGTTATTGGAATCTCCGTTACAAATTCTTCACCGGAATGTTGTATATGGATGAATTCCTTAACAACCAACTTGGAATTACTGATGACATGAGCCGCTATATGGAGCGCCTAGGGTGTACAAAATTCGCACAAATGCGATTTCCGATAATAGGCGACTGGATACTCGAATTCTTCTGTACCGTGCGTTTTACTAATAAACGACGAGTACGTCTCAGTTTTCGTCGAGAAGGCGAAATCTTCACTTTCGGCTATCCTGAGTTGCATGCTTGGTTTGGTTATCCCCCGAGGGATACAATCAAACGTCATCCTGGACGAGACATGACATCCTCGGACATTTGGAGAATGCTCACTGGATTCTGGCGATTCAATTCAAAACTCGCCTATAATCACTCTTTTCGCTCCAACTCCATGCTGTATTTACACAAATTTCTGTGTCACAGTTTGTTCGGGCGCACATTCAGTAGTGTGGTCCGTGACACAGATTTGTATGTTCTTGGAGATATATTCCAGGGAAATGCAGTGGATTCTTCCAAAATTCTGATGGAAGGTCTTGTCGCCGCCTCTCGATCCAAAGATAAGAAGATTGGGTTCGGTCATATAATCTGTGGAATAATTCTCGGTTCAAAGGGTACTATTGATGTTCCCTGGAGTGATGATGAATTCTTCCCGACAATTGACTATGAATTTCTCGAGCACGAAGGACTTGTGAAACGTGTCTTTCGAGCAGGGCCTCAATTTCTGTCTGCACCGGAACGTGAAACTTTCGTGCAGTTTCAAATTGATCGTATTAAGGCCAGAAATATCCCGTTAGATAGGGATGAATATGTAGAATAGTTTCTGTTTTTCATTTTTGTTTTTGTATATATTTTTTTTTGTTTTGTTTTTTGGTTTGTTTTCATTATTTGTACATATGTTACAATATTAAAAATCTTATTTAGTTCAATTCTTAATTTTTATCCATTTGATCCATTATCTATACTTAGCATATTTCATATGGGTACTTTCTAATTTTTCATAATCAAATTAAGATAAAAAGGATTCACTTGAACAAATATGGTTTTCTATTTTTCCACATGTATATCCACATTTAATTCAATTTGTAACTCAATTTATTTTTAATAAATTAAGTTATCATTTAATCAATTCAATTCATGTATTAAATATGTATTACCATGCACTTATTATGCATTTAATATGGTTCTCTTAACTTATATGCATAAATGAACATTTAAGTTTTATTAATTACTCATAAATCAATTTATTATACTTTAATTCAATTTATTAAGGTAAAACCTTTGATTTTCCTTGGAATTAATGACATTTATTTAAGTTTTAAGTGCATGAACCCTTCATATTAAGTTCAGGAACCATTTCCTCAACAAAATTGCACAAACCATGTCAAAAGGCACCAAAATATGCCATTTTTACCAATTCTCTACCGAGAATTTATTAATTCTCGGTATGAGCAACAACTTTGGCAAGATTTCAGGGCGAATATTGCCTGAAATTCGCGTGCCGCGGCCGCGGCTTTGCCATTCGCGGTCGCAACACGCGTATCTTTTGCCCCTTTCAATCCGATTTTAACTCTAAATTTTGCCTATTCCTATTCCTATTCTACCTATTCACCTACCTATACAACACTATATAAACCTACCTCTTACACAAACCTCACATCACCTCTATTTTTACCCAATCCCTTACTCTAAACTCTTCCCCAAAAATCTACTTTTACTCTTCCCAATTTATTCACTCCAATTTCTATCCTCTTTTCTATTCAATCAAACCCCAAACTCATCTTCAAGCTTTACTTTCTCTCTCAATTTCTTTTTCTTCTTCTTCTTCTTCTCACACCCTAAACACTCAAAACACCATCACCATGGTTAGGACTAAGCGTGTTGGTAACAAGCCCGTCGTTATGGAAGCTAATCGCCTTCGGGTTCAATGCGGAGCTTATTTTGACATCTATTCGGAGGAAGAAGCCGCTCGTTTCAAACATTTTTCTCAAGCCGACCGCCAATTTGTTGATATGCACTTCTTAGACTTCCATTCGGTAAGAGTATTAAATTTCTCTACTCGAATTGTTGCCTTTATTGAAGCGTTGGGTTGGCAAGAATTCGTTAATATGCGTTTCCCGCGTATTAATGAATATGTAGTGGAATTTTTGGTCACTTTGACCATGAACAAAAAGAAAACTTCAATCTCCTTTAGGAATAATGGTATACCTTACACCATTAACTATGAAGCAATGGGAAATATGTTTGGTTTCCCTACTTCTCATTTTTATGATAAGCCTAAAGATTTTGATAATGATGCGGTTTGGCAAACTCTTTCGGACCAAGATTATTTTAATTCCAAAAACACTTCAAGCAAGTTGATTAAGGACAATTGTGTGTTCTTCTTTCATAAGTATTTGAGTTTCTCCTTGTTTGGTCGTGTTGAGAGTTCAAAGGTTCAGGTTCGGGATTTGTATGTTTTGGATAGTTTGCTTAAAGGTTTGAGGATTGATAGCATTGGCATAATATTTGATAATTTGTTCCATGCTTCGAGGGCTAGTACAATTCAGATCCCTCTTTGTAATTTTATCACTGGTATTGTGTTGGGAGCACGGGGTGAGTTGGCCGACTATGACATGTCCACCTACCGTGGGTATGTTCCACTTTTGGACATCTCGGCTCTTGAGCGAGCTCATTTATTGCTTCCGCAAGGACCTCCCGTCTTTATTTCATATGCTACCCGAATTGCCCATCTTCGTGGCACTATGGGTGGTGGCGCTTCAAGTTCTCAATTTGTAGGTACCGAAGGCGGCGGAGAGGCGGAAGGCGAGGAGGATGAACCACCGGCTCAAGCACAACCCCAAGCACCTCAAGCAGCGGATGATCCGGTAGATTTGCAGAGGATTTTGGACCAAATCAATTCCAACAATCGTCAAATGAACTTGAGAATTGATGATTTGGTTGAAAACAATATGGTGATGAATGACAACCTCAACCTTTTGAGGCGTGAACATCGATCGACTCGGCATCAGATGCTTTCCTTTTTCCGACGCCGCAATATGGAGACGTCACCTACACCTCCTGATTCACCACCTCAAGCTTAGGTTGTTTTTCTTTCATTTTATTTTTATCTTGCTATATTTTGGTACAATTATCATTTTCATATGTTTGGTACAATTTTCCATTTTTAATTTTATGTTGAATGTTTAATTTGCTCAATTTCAATCTTTGTTTCGTATGCCTTATTTCGTATTTATTTTTTTATGTTTTCTCCATTTTTTGCACCAATGAGGACATGGTCCAATTTAAGTGTGGGAGGAGATATACATATATCATTTCTACGAATACGAATAAATGCAACGAAAATATTATTTTGCAAAACGAATAAATGCAACACATTTTATTTTTCAACACTAATATATTGCAACACATTTTCATATATTTTTAAAATTAACCGTAAGTTAATATGATTATTTGTTTAGGTTATTATTATCGTTAGAATGAATATTTCTATACGTATACGGGTAATATTTTTCAAATTTTTTCTTCACAAATCTCCGATACGATTTTAAGTAAAATTGTCTCGAGTGAATGTATTTAAGTAAAAATTCTTTATTCAGTCTCTATTTTATATCATGTAATTCATGATAGAATAAATCTTATTTTAAGTTTTCAATTAGGTTTATAGGCATTAAATTGAACTAACAATTTTTAGCTCGGTTTGATTTCGTCTTACATTAACACCAATTGAAGTTTTTAAGGAAACTTTAGCCATAATACATGTTGAATTTTAAGTCAATATAGGATGAATGTGCTATTTTTCTTTTTCCCAAAATTCAATTTTATATTTCATATTAATTAATCAATTAGTTGAATTCTTAACTTTTGGCCACGATTGAGACCAACCTTATCACAATCGAGGTATGAAATGGAAGAATAATTAAGTACCGTTTACTTTTGGCCACGGTTGCGACCACCCTTATCACAATCGAGGTATGGAAGGAACGTTAAAAAATATAATATTAAGCGTGTATAAGTTTAAAGTAACGATTGTGTCCACCCATGGCATGGTCGGTACCTCTTAAGCAAACACAAAGCTATAAAATACGTATAAGGTTACGGTTGAAAACACCCTTATTTCGGGCGTAACCAAGCAAATAAAAACAAGTACTTATTCATTTTAATATATCTTATATATTAGTTTAGGTTTGGGAAAGAAAATTTTAGTGCTTTGAAATGCCTTGAGATGAAAAACTCAATAACATGCGTGCTTATATCGTCCCGAATGCTTCAATTCAAAATTGGAAATACAAGACGAATGATATATCATATTTATACTAAGTTAATTTGATATTTTGCGTATAAATTTGCCATGCGAAGTTAGTCTTTTCGGCTTAACTAATTTAAAAGGTAATACAGAGATATATGTTTTATTTTCATAAAGAGATTAGTTAGAGAATAAATTCAGTGAATTTTGCTCGGGACTAGCAAAAGATTAAGTGTGGAGATTTGTTAAGCCCAAAATATACCTAAAATATCATCAATAATTACATCAATATTGCTACGAATTTATGCTATTCATACCTATTTAGAATACTTTTACTCTCGAATATGTTTCTTTTGTGCAAATCCAAATAGGAGTAAAAAGAGCTCAAAAATAGAAGAAAAGCCCTACAAAAGGAGTCAAAGACGACGAAAATTAATAACACCAAGTCGAGGACACGAACGAAAGCTGAAAAACCGAAAAAGCTCCGTGCCGCGACCGCGGCCCCCCCATTCACGGTCGCGACACGTGTCCTTCAGCCTTTTTTCCCTTCGTCCGAAGTACAATTGATGCTCCCCCATTCTCGGTACGAGAAGGAGATTTTAGAAGCCTAGTTACACACTTTCGGTTTCGACGAAACGCGATCGTTCGGGTGGATAAAGACGTTCCTTCACAACGGACACGATCCTTTGCAGCGGACACGATCCTTCACAACGGACACGACACTTCAATCAAGACTCTTCAACATCTATAAATAAAGAGTTGATGGAGAGTTGAAGATAAGAATGATATAGTGTGATATATGTGTAGAAGAAAGAGATTAGTGTAGAATTTATGCAGAAATTCCGAATCAAGTGGTTCAGAAGTTAGATTTCGATTCTGTAAAAAGCAATATGATGTACACACATTGTTTACAAAATAATAACAAATTCAGTAGCATTTAGACATTGTTCCAGTTTAGTTTACATTTTGGTAGTGGACCGACCCAGTCTCTATTACGAAGATTCAGCGAGAAGATTGAGTAGAGGATTCGCCCCTGAGCCTGACAAACTTTAACGAAACCCAAGGAAAGGATTGACAACCCGTTCACTTGCACGCCATCGAAGAATTCAATGCTCCATGTTCTCTGTAAACTTGTATCAATTTATATTTCATCTAATAAAGTCTATTCTATTCGATAGATCTTTATGCAGCACTTATGGTAACCAATCCACTAAAGTGACTGCTGGTGTTTTCATTAAAACGTATTTAATCCAAAATCTTTACAAGGAAACTTTGTTGAACACTTAGGCAAATTATTATCTCGGTAGAGTTTTAATTTGGTTAAGGGCAATTATCCCGGATAAGGGTTTTGTCGCGTTCAAAGCCAACTAATTAGAGGTTCCGTCATTTATTTCATCTTTATAATTCGTACAAAGTTTAAAGTTGTTTTCTTTGCTTAATGCAAACAAAAATACTTGTTTACTTTTCTAAAGTACTAAAACGTTCCTGTTTTGCAAATTCATTTTTAATCAGATACTTTCTAACGTCTTCTCATTCTAATCTAATTCTCATTCTAGCAATTTCAAAACCAAAACCGATTAAACGATTTTCCATATTATAAACCTTAAAAGTAAATTTAACCGAGTGTAAATAAGTTTTGTTGAAAAACGTTCCCTGTGGGATCGATATCTTTTATTACTACAAGCGTATACCGTGCACTTGCGGAAATCGCTCAACACTTGACATGCTTGGCAGCTGCGCACTAGACTAATTGCATCGGAGTCCATGGTCTGCCAGTAAAGTCCTTGTAGTCGGGCCTTCTTTGCAATGGATCGAGCGCCCTGATGCCAGCTGTAGACGCGCTGATGTATCTCTTTTAGACAGTGATCTCCTTCCTCCTCGGATATGCAGCGCAACCAAGGTTGTTTGGAGGACTTCCGATAGAGTAGGCCATCATGCATCTCAAAAAGTAAATCGGATAGAGCTCCGTACCCTCTTCCTGAGTCAAGACCACTGCCACAGTTTCATCGCCAATAGTGAAGTATAGTTGGATGTCCCATCCTTGCTTTGGTACTGATAGTAGTGGCGGTGTGGCGAGGAAAGTTTTGATGGCGTTGAATGCCGCCTGGCAGTCCGTTGACCATTTGAAGGGATGCTCCTTCTTGATTGCTTTGTAAAAAGGCAAGCAACGTTGTGCCGAGCAGGAGATGAATCGTCCTAAGGCGATAATCCTCCCGTTGAGCCTCTGAACTCCATGTAAGTTGTGTGGTGCTTCTATTTCTAAGATTGCCTCGATCTTTGCGGGATTAGGCTCGATACCTTTTTCCAAAACCACACAACCAAAGAACTTGCCGCTTCGATACCGAAGAAACATTTCTCCGGGTTTAGTTTGAGGTTGTAATCCCTAAAAATTTTAAACACCTCCGCCAAGTCCCGCGGGTGGTCACTCTCTTTAGTGCTTAGGACGACCATATCGTCGATGTATACTTGTACCGTCTTGCCGATGAGGTGAGTGAACATCTTGTCTATTAGTCGCTGGTATGTGGCTCCCGCATTCTTCAAACCGAAAGGCATCACGTTGTAGCAATATGTGCCTTCATATGTTATGAAGGAGGTCTTCTCGGCATTGGCCGGGTCCAGAGGGATTTGCTGAAAACCAGCGATGGCATCAAACTGGGACAAGATTTTACGACCAGCTGTCTGGTCGAGAAGCTGATCTATGTTAAGCAGCGGGTAGGAATCCTTGGGGCATGCTTTATTAACATTCCTAAAATCTACACACATGCGGTACTTTCCGCTGGCTTTCTTTACAAGTACAACGTTAGAAAGCCAATCCGGATAGTGGACCTCGCGAATAAATTTTACAGCTAATAGCTTTTCGATCTCTGCCTTGACTGCAGCTTGCTTGTCCTTCGCCTGCACCCGCTTCTTCTGCTTTAGAGGTTCAACGGAGGGGTCGATGTTCAATCTGTGAGTTGCTTGTTCGGGTGAGACTCCTGTGATGTCTTCGGTGCACCATGCGAATACGTCTGAATGCTCCGTTAGGACGGCCTTTATCTCACTGGCCAGAGGAGGCGGGAGCTTGGTCCCGATCTTTAGTGTCTTGTTCTCCCCGATGGCACAATCGCTGATCGGCTCAATCGGTGTGGGATTGTACCCCCTCATATCCATCAAACCGTCCTCCAGGTAAAGCGTTGTCCGAGGTTGAGTCGCCTTCCATTGCAGCTTCTTGGCCAGGATGCGATCTCCTTGGATGGTGATTTTGTCGTGTCGAAGCGGTAAAGTCAAGCATAAGTCGGAGATATCAATTGTAGCTTTGAGGCTAGCCAGCAGAGGTCTCCCGATAATGGCGTTGTCCTCTACTTCTTGGTTGCTTTCGGCAAAGATTGTTGAAGAGAGATGACTCCCTTCACGGGGACTTCAATTTCTGATAGGCCAACTAGGGGAAAGTTCCGGCACAGAGGGCCGTGTGAGTATTTTTCATAGCGCGGAATGCTCTCCAGGTGAGCAAGTTCACCGAGCTTCCTGTGTCCACCAGCACCCGATGCGTTTTAAAGCCGGCGATGTTGATGGTGACTACGAGGGCCTCCGAATGGCTGGTCCAGAGTGGTGGCTGCAATGTCAGGGTCTGATCAGCTGCTTTTCTCTTTCGGGATTTCTCCGGATGCGGACAGAGTGCCGACGCTCCCTCCCTTATGACATGGATTTCTCCATGGTACCTTGGTCGCTTCGCTTTATCTGCTCGGCCGGTGTCTTGTTGCTTCGGGCTCTACTCCCTCTGTCTAATGGTTTTCGGTGGCGCACCTTGCTCCGTGATCTGCTCAATTTCTTTCTGCAGTTGATAGCAGTTCTCCGTGGAGTGTCCGGAGGATTTGTGGTACTTGTAGTACTCCTTCTCGACACGGGTCTTGCCTTTGTCTACCGACGGAGTCAGGTGTGCGAATCGGCGGGGCTGGCTCTGAGCAGCATAATGTACCTCCTTTCCACGGGATCGGTCCCCCCTGCGCTCAAGGTTTTCTTGCTCGACCCGTGCTGGAAAGGGCATCGGGGCCTCCTTGCATGCCCGGCCTTCGTCTCGTGCGTCTGCGGTTGGTGTGCTCTTCTCCTATTTGCGCGCATCTCCTCTGGCCTTGTCCCTTTCTGATTCCTCGTACCCTACCGGTCGGTTGCAGTCGTTATACCGGACGAAGGTCTGTGCCATGGTCATGAGCTCCTCGAAGGATTGTGACATCTTTTTGAAGCACTTCTGCTTTAGGGGCTCACACAAGGTTCCTTTTGCTAGGGCATCATGAGCTACCTCTAGGTTGAGGCCCTTGACCTAAGAGGCCATGTGGTGGAACCTGGAAAGAAAGTTGCGCAGTGGCTCGGTTGCTCGCTACTTGAGCCCGTTGAGGTCTGAGCTGATCTTCCTCACCTTCGCTGTCGCGGCGAAACGGGAGAAGAAAAGGTCCTTTAGTAGATCGAATGAGTCAATTGATTCAGGAGCTAGTCCTCGATACCACTCTTGGGCACTGGATGAGAGTGTGGTGGGAAAAACTTTGCACATGATGTCCTCGTCTTTTGAATATAAGTTGATAGTGCTCATGAAGGAGGCCACGTGGTCGTTTGGGTCTTCGGTTCCCGAATATTGCGATAGGCGAGGAGCCTTCCAGTCTCGTGGGAACCTTGTCTCGATGATTCTTTGTACCAGCGGCGTCTTACTGGAGGTGACACTTCCTCCCATGACGCCTCCGAGGGCTCTCTTGTCTAAAAAACGCTGGATTTTCAGTTCCAATGTGTCTTCGCTGCTCGCGACCGCCGTCTCTTCTCGTGGTGTATCGCTTCCTCCGACCGTGGCGGCACCGGTTCCTCTCCCTGCGGGTATCCCTGGTCATAAGGACTGCCCCAGGGACACATCTTCTTTTTGTATCTCCGCTGCTCCTTTGAGGTATTGCCAGATTTTGGCATTTTCCTCCTGCAAGCTTCTCTGTTGTTCTATGATCTTCATCTGAGCCGCCGTATGAACAGCTTGAGTGGTCTGAAAACCTTGTATCGCACTGAGGAGTTGTGTGGTATTGTAAGTTTCTTCTTCTTCCGGGCTCACCTCCTCCATTAGTGGCCCCAGGTTTCTAGGGGAAATAGGAATGACCGGTGCGGACCGTTCGATGTTCGTCATGGAGCTAGTTGCTCCTACTTCCGGCGCTTCCGTTGGAGCGGACTCAGTTGGCGTTTGCATCTTGCTGGAGGCTCCGAAGTCACTTGTAGTCCACGCTCACCGCACCAAATAATTGGGATACGCGGAACATTGATCCGAGCTCTCTTCGGGGGATGCTTGAGTTCCTCGAGGGTCGTCTCTGTGCGGGGAGCGGTCCCTAGGAACACTCCGACGATCAAGATAGTTAGTTGCTCGAGAGTATTAATAATCTATTCAAAATGAGTTACAGAGTATGTTACCCGATCCCCTTGCATTGGTTGCCTCCTTCCTCTTTATAGTGAGTCCTCTTGGTCCTTTGAGGCCTCGCGCCTTTTAGCCTTTGGGCCCGCTGGGCCCATGGGCCTATTGGGCCCTAAAAGATATTCCGAATCAATATATATAGTAAGCGTGCTGCCAGATGTTATTGCTTCATTGGATCTAAGGCATTCGGGACATTATGGTGTCAGATGACGCGCTCTGTCATGTACTCATTGTCCTTTATGTAACCGTTTCTCATGATCCAACGGCTCTCTTTCCTTCTCCGTATCAGGATGGATAGTGGATATCAATCCACACGGGCGAAAGGTATGGTTCACATTGATATTCCCTACTTCAGATCAGACTGTTCTTGTGAGTCTTCCTCATCCAAAGGGTGATATTGGTCCACGTGTATGAGATACTTTTATTCAATATATCTTAGGGTATCATAGCATCAACACTTCTTATTTTCCTTTATTTTTTCTTTTAAATTATGGCTCGCAAAAGAATTGGTCCTTCTAACGAACCTAGCACCAGTAAATCTAAAAAACCCCACCCAAAACCTATGAATTCTTAGAAAGTTGCCTTTATGGACGTATTTTCCCTGATTGAACTCATCGTGGCTAAGTTTTCAAATCCTATTTCCTAGTCGTTAGACTCCACTAACCTGCGTTTTTATGCTTCATGCAAAATTAAAGTAGTGAATTCATGGGTAGTGATTATAGGAAGTTATGGATGATGGGAATTACAAATTTCAGCTATAAATAAAACCTTACTTATTCATTTTGAAACCACAACCAATCCAACAAAAAAAAACTCCAAAACTAAACCAGAAACATCATCTTTCCAATCGAAATTACAGCCATGGTCAAACTTTCAAGCTTAAAATCCTTAATCTTAAGCCATCAAAAGGTAGAATGAATATCCGAGGGACAGGAGCCCCCAAGCTTTAGGCTAGATTTGCCCCTAGGATCCAATTTAACCCACCTCATCAATTAATATTTTTTAAGGAAAATGGATGATGTCCAAATTTGCCACTATTATGTTTGGAGAAGTGTGGAGTTATTCCTGACGTACGAAACGGTAAAATCTTACTTTTACTGTTTCTAACGTAGATCATTTTTATTCCAATCTAACAAAATATTTGAATAAGCTAGTTATTTAACCGTTATTGGATTGCCACATGGAACATTCCAAATAAGTTTATTGATAAACTAAATCGATTTTGTATATTTTAATAAGTTGTTTGTAATTATATTAATAACATGGTAAATATTAATATTTTAAACAGTTCTTTGTAATTAACTTATATTTGATAATTATATTTGTTGGAATTTTGATAGATCGTTTGTAAGTATTTAATAACACAGTAAATATTTTAGATATTACGGGTGCTTGGAAAGTTAGATGTGATTATTAAATAAAATGTCAATCAATTTGTTAATTTTTTTTAAGTACCAAATAAATTTAATATATCGAAATACATAAATATTTGTATTATTATATAAAAAAACTTAGAAATATAATTTTAGATCACCGATATGAACTCAATGGTTGATGGGAATAATGAAATTATGAACTTACCCTAAAATGAAAATACATAGATACATGTATATGGCTTCCACTATATATGATGCATGAATTTAATAATTTCAATTCGAGATTTTGCAGAACCAAAAAAAGTTTAAAATTTATCGATTAAAATTGATCTGAATGATTAAAATGCAAAATCGTTTAAGTTGGAGATTTCATATTTGAATTTTAATATATATTTTAATTGGGAAATAATCAGATAAATTAGAAATTATTATATAGTTATTTTTAACAGAGGCAGATTTAATTCCTACGTATAAAATAATGCAATTTTAATTTAAACCAACATTTATTAAAGGTCTAATGCCACCTTAACCCCCTTAACTTGTTCAAATTAGTCATTTTATCCATCAACTCATCGAATGTCCTATTTACCCTTTAACTCCATAAAAGTGGTATTTCTCAACCCCTCAATTTATCCATTTATCCCCTCAACTCATAGAATGTCCTATTTACCCCATTAACTCCACAAATGTGGTATTTCTCACCCCCTACAATTCATTATGGAGGCCTAAATTAATACCCTTTTTTAAACGTTAAACCCATATATTGGTTCTATTTTGTACGTGGAACCTGAATTGATACTTCCTAAAAAACCATAGGTCTATTTTGGTACCTTACCCCTACATATAATGTTTTTAACTTGTTTATATTAATGTTCGTTATTTGTATCTTTTATTCATTCATTCTCTTTCCAACGTTTTTAGCCAGTTAAAAATTTTGATTATTTAATTATTGTAATACAATATTATTATAACAAACACATGAAGGATCAATATAATTATCAAATTAAGACAAAATAAAAAAAGTTGATATTAGAAAAATATATTTTCAAACTCATTTGAATAAATCCTATTAATTTTGCACTCTAAAGGGGTAAAAAATACCACTTTTATGGAGTTAAGGGGGTAAATATGACATTCGATGAGTTGGGGATGGGTAAAAAGACCAATTTGGACAAGGTAAGAGGATGAGAAATACCATTTTTATGGAGTTAATAGGATAAATAGAACATTCGATGAATTGGAGTGATAAAATGACCAATTTAAACAAGTTAAGGGGGCTGGAAAAACATTAGACATTTATTAAATGAAGTAATTTCAATTTTCAACATTGAAAATTTGAGTTTTTTTTTCATGAACAAAAATATATGCTATTTAAATTTTATTGGGAGGTCAGAACATTTCATTATAAAATTAAATTTTTGCCTAAAACAAAAAAAAATCAAAATTTTGTATTGGTTCATATCACTAATAATACTATTATGAACAAATCAATAACGATCAAAAATATTATAAAAATAACAAAAGTAAGGTTAGCTTGAGTAGTTAAGGATTTCAAGTTGTTTAAGTTAGATTTGGAGTTCGAACCTAACATAGGTAAAAAAAACTTTAATTAAGAAAGGATCCACTTAACCCTCCCTTAGATGAGGACACTTTGATAGGTGAGAACTAGATGAAACGACGTAGTTTTGGTGCTTTTAATTAAAGATTAAATAAGAAAATGAGGGTAGAGGGATTCGAACCTGGGACTAGGGCATAGAAAGAGAGACACGCGCACACCATCTGCTGCTGGGCCACTTATTTAGTTTGTTCATTGTATAATTCCTTTATTTATATTATTAAGTGGCTCTGATACTAAAAAAAATCCAATACTATATTTTTTAAATAAAAATACACTTGCTTTAGTTTGTTCATTATACAATTCTTTTATTTATATTAAGTGCTTTTGATGCTAAAAAAAATCTAATACTATAATTTTTAAATAAAAATACGTTTGCTTTAGTTTGTTCGTTATACAATTCTTATTTATATATTATTAAGTGCATCTGATGCTAAAAAAAATCCAATACTATATTTTTTAAATAAAAATATATTATATATTTTAATAAAATTTAATATTAATATTTTATTTATATAAGAAAATATATTTTTTTAACATACGTTAGGACATATATTTTAACTTTTAAAACACGAACTATGAAGTTTAGAACATACGACATATTTTTTAGAACATACGTTATGTTTTTTAGAACATGCGTTATGTTTTTTCGAACATGAATTATAAATTATATTATAGAACAAATGCAAAAATGATTTAGATATCTACTAATTTTTTTTAGAACATTATACTTAATTTTTAGAACACAAACTATAAACTTTAGAACATACGCTATGTTATTTAGAATATGAGTTATAAATTATATTATAGAACAAATGCAAAAATGGTCCATATAATATTTTTTAAGTAAAAATATATTATATATTTTAATAAATTTCATGTTAATATTTTATTTATATAAGAAAATATATTTTTTTAAACATACATTAGAACATATATTTTAACTTTTAAAACACGAACTATGAAATTTAGAACATACGACATATTTTTTAGAACATACGACATATTTTTTAGAACATACGTTATATTTTTTAGAACATGCGTCATGTTTTTTCGAACATTAGTTATAAATTATATTATAGAACAAATGCAAAAATGATCCAGATATCTACTGATTTTTTTAGAACATTATACTTAATTTTTAGAACACAAACTATAAACTTTAGAACATACGTTATGTTATTTAAAATATGAGTTATAAATTATATTATAGAACAAATGTAAAAATGGTCCATATATTTACTGATTTTTTTAAAACATTATACTTAATTTTTAGAACACAAATTATAAAGGTTAGAACGTATGTAACAATATTTAGAACATCGTCCTTAACATTTAAAAACATAAATTACAAAAAATATAGAGGAATTAAATAAATAAAAAATTGGAGCATGTTTTTGGATTTTTTGTTCTATTAATAATTCATTATTATGCACATTTTTTTTTCTATTAATTATGCACATTTAATCGATATTAATAAGTGCATGTATCAAATATTAAACAATAGAAGCTACATGGATAATGGTATATTAATCAGCGCGCCCCATAATAAATAAGGGAAACAATTAGCTTAGTGGTAAGTAGCATGGAGTATGTGTGAAGTGGCCAGGGTTCAAACCCCACCAACAAGATATAGTTTTTTTTAATTTTTCTACTCAAAACGACGTAGTTTTGAGTGGTTCTCACCTAAGGAAGTGTCCTCACCTAAACAAGGGTTCTCACAAGAGCCCTCTCCTATATATATATATATATATATATATATATATATATATATATATATTAAAAAACGGTATTTAAATGGACAAACATCATCAAATTTTAAGTACGTTTGATATTGGAACTTTGATTTGAACTAAAACGTTCCTTATTAACAAACGATCCTTATTTTTTGTTATCTCTTTGGGCTTGATTGGATGGAGGGTTCAGAGGGGTTAATAAGGGAAGAGTTAGTAAGGGTTGATAGAAACCCTTCTTTGGGAGGGGGAAGAGTTAGTAAGGGTTTCTACAAACCCATGTTTGGAACACAAAAAAATTAGAAGGTAAAGGTTTGAAGGAGTTTTAAAGGGTTTCTTTTTAAGAAATTTCATCCAATTTTCAGCCCTCCAATTTGGTGGGTTTGAAAGGGTTAGAAATTATCCTTCCTTCCCATTCCTTACCTTTACAAACGATCCTTATTAACAACTTAAAAAATCACTTTGATCCTTAATTAATTCATTATTTTATCTCTCATTTATTCAAAACTTCTATTTTTTAAACCATAATTTATTATTTAGTACTAATATTTAATCCTTTAATTTATTAGTTTTTCTTGTTGAACTATTTTAGTAACGTCTTCTCTTTAATTTATCCATAACTAATAAAACTTTAATTTTCAGTTTTATCAAAAATATTTAAATATTTAAGTAACATACATAAAAAAAACTTATTAAACAATAAATTATAAAGCAAAATGAGAATTTAAAATAAATACCGATAATTTAGTTTGAGGTTACGTTGCTGACCATCATTGCAGTGAAGATGCATGTACCTGCTTTTCCGTCCACATTCATCCCTTTTCCTGATTTGGTCATGTTTTGGGCCCATATTCTTCATTATTATTCATAGGTTGGGCCCCATTCCATCCTGTCATTTCCCTGATTAACAACTATACCAATAATTAATCTTTCTATCTTTATTCCAACTTTACCCTTTTCCTACCTAACTATATCCAGTAGTTTCGGTAAATTATATTATGCCTCCCCCAATTTATTTATTGTTTTCTACTACTCCCGAATTATTTTACTATTAACATTATAATATTACATTTTATTTTTTTAATATAGAAATACTTAAACTTTACTTTATATTAACATTGAAATAAATTAATGAAATAATCTAAAGATTTAATAAAATTTAATTTAAATTTTTGAATTTTTATTTTGTTTTGAGATTGTTATCGGTTAAATTGGACAAAATAATTTTGTCAACCATATATAGTGATCTATACAAAATATGAAATTACATGGTTTTATAACATAGTTTATAATCAAGTACTACAGGTTAAATGTATTATTGGTCACTGAAATTGTATAGTTGTATCAAAATGTCCACTCAGCTTCAATTTATCTTAATAAAATCACTTAATTTTTAGTTTTGTCTCAATTAGGTTACTCTACCGATTTTAATGGTTAAAAGATATCAGAATAATGACATGAGTGATATGTTAACATGAGTCCACTTAGACCGGACCGAAACGAAACGTGACAATCATGTGCCGGTTATTTTTATGAAAAAAACTAAATTTTATTTTTTTATAAAAATAACCGACACATGATAGTCAAATGTCGCATACGTGAACATCATATGTTGTTTCAGTCAGAAATCTAAGTTGGCTCATGTTGACGTGTCACTTACGTCATTATTCTAATGCTTTTTAAGCACTGAAATCGCGGGAGTGACCTAATTGAGACAAAACTCAATGTTAAGTGATTTTATTGCGACAAATTGAAGTTGAGTGGGCATTTTGAGAAAACCATGTAATTTCAGTGACCAATGATGCATTTAACCCCTAGTACCACCTTTATATAAATATAAACTAATCAATGTTAACTTGAATGGTTAAGGATTTTAAGTCGCATAGGCGTTTGGTATTCTATTGAGACAGAGATAAGGATAAATGTTGGAATATAGATAAAGATAAATGGTTAGGATAAGGATAAAAATACGATAGTCAGAAATTATTATTCAATGTTTGATATGTGGGATAGAGATAGAAATAAAAGAATACATTTTACTATTTTAACCTTATTTAAACTACATAACATTAATTCGAAGTGTGCTACCTTGTTAGGATGCTTTGGTTCTTTTGGTTTGACCTCCAAGCTTTCAATTAAAAAAAAACTACATAACGTTAATTTGAGGGATAAGATCTACTTTTCTATTCTATTAAAATCGCAGGAGCTTATCACACCTCCTTATACCACCCCCTCTTAGGTATAGGATTTGAGGGATAAGACTCATATCCCGCTCTTATCTCCCTAGCCTATCTCTAAAAGAAACATGAGATAACTCGTCTCATTTTTTTATTCCTATCTCGATGTCTTTATCCTCTCTAACAAACACCCCGTATATTTCTAAGTTCGAATTATAACATATGTAGAAAGTTTTAATTAAAAAAAATCTACTTAAAAAATACCCGACGATTCTCGAACTGAAAAATCAGATAAACTTCAACTATAAAAGAAATTGGTATTTTTCCATTACCATTTGATTTTTTCATCTCACCCCTAATTTATCTATAAATGGCATTTTGGTCATTTCAAATTCTCCAATATTCCATCAATTCCAGCTTTTATTATTATAAATGCCAAATAATGACTAGTTATATACAAAAAGACAACCACATCCTTAAAACAAATTAATTAAACTAATCAATTCAAAATCAAAACCAGCTTCTCCAACCCGAAAACTTTCTAATTAATCCGAGATGTCGCCGGCAACAGGAATGGACATCCCCCTCCTGCCGGAGAAAGAGAAGAGAGGGCCATCGGTAACCGGAGCAGTATTCAATGTCTCAACAAGCATTATCGGTGCAGGAATAATGTCAATTCCGGCCACCCTTAAAGTGCTCGGAGTAATTCCTGCTTTTGTACTAATCGTAGTTATAGCGTGGCTCGCCGATATTTCAGTAGAGTTTTTGATGAGATTTACACATTCCGGCAACTCCACGACGTACGCCGGCGTTATGAAGGAGGCTTTTGGTCCGGTGGGATCAATTGCTGTGCAATTGTGTGTTATGTTCACTAATCTTGGATGCTTGATCGTTTACTTGATAATTATTGGTTAGTATAACTCTAACTTTCAAAATTAGCTTTAATATATCATTGACAGATTAAGGAGTGTTTGGTTACCTGCTTCCAGTTTTGTTTGCCTTTCTATCTTGAAAGACAGAATTTGAAACATTTAGTCTCAGGTAGAATTTGAGACGTTTGGTTAGATGTTTTCTCTGTTTGCAGTAGTTTTTTACAACTATTACTTTTTGGAAAAACAATATTTTCCAAAGTCGAACAGCAAATAGGGCCAGAAATCACAGCAAACAATAAGTAGCTAAACGGGTTCTAACTTTTTATGAAAAAAATTGATTGCCCCTCAAATTTCAAAGTAGGACAGTAGATTTCAAAGTACAAGAGTGTTAGAAAATTAAAACAACTAAAATGGACGTATGAGGTTCTAATATCGAAAAGTAAAGGTTTTATGGCTAATTAGTATAAAACTTCTTTTAGGTATAAAGTCTTATTTGGATATTATGGTATCCAAAATTTTGTCAATTTTGGACGTATGAGGTTCTAATATCGAAAAGTAAAGGTTTCAGGCTAATTAGTATAAAACTTCTTTTAATAGGTATGAAGTCTTATGTGGAAATTATGGTATCCAAAATTTTGTCAATTTTCCATTTTCCATGTACTTTTTTTTTTTTTGAGATAATTCCATGTACTATTATTTAGTAAAATTTATCCTTGTTATATTCCGGTTAGTGATATTTAATTTACTTTGAATGAAATTTTATTCGATTTATTAATTATTCATGACCTCTCTACTATCATTTAACACTATTTGCCCCTTATAGTGATCCACTTTAGATGAAAATTTAATTAGATTTGTTAAATTTTTCAAATGTAACCCATGGAAATACAAACCGAATAAGCTTTAATTCTTTTCACTATATTTTAATCTATTATATAAATTACTAATAAACATATTTCAAGATTGATGCAACGCAACCGTAAATAATTTCTATTGTTTTTGTGATTAGGGGATGTATTATCAGGAAATGTGGAAGAAGGATCAGTACATATAGGTGTGTTGCAGGAATGGTTCGGTATTCAGTGGTGGAATTCGCGCGCTTTTGCACTCTTCTTCATTCTTATTTTTGTCCTTCTGCCTCTTGTGTTCTTCAGACGAGTAGGTCAGTTAATATAAACCTATTTTACCAACGTGTATTTAATTTCACGAATTAATGAGGTTGACTGGATTTGAACATTCCACTACATGTCCAACAGACTCGAATACCATGAAAATAAAAGTTCAAACTGATAGTTAAATGATCTAATACATTAGTAGGTTTTAATTTGTCCAAAATAATAGATTGACTACTTAAATTTTACAAGTGTCTCACAAGCTCCCTAAACTTGCTTATTTCGTATCACCAACTCCCTAAACTTGTCCATAAAAGTAGATTAGCTCCCTAAACTTTGCAAGTATCTCACCAACTCCCCAAACTTGTTTATTCTGAATACAAAAACCAATAATACTGACAAATCTTTTGTATTAATCTCTGACCCAAAGTTGTATATGAAGCATTTGCAACTAATAGTTGTGTTTCCAAGATTAATTTCTTTTTTTCTAATTTTGTTTGGATTTGCAGAATCACTTGGTTTGAGCTCAGGCATATCAGTTTTACTGGCAGTAATATTTGTTGGTATAAGCTCAGTTTTGGCAATCTTAGCACTTTTACAAGGAAAAACTAACAATCCAAGAATGTTCCCAGACTTAAACAATCAAGTTTCATTCTTTGATCTTTTTACTGCTGTTCCAGTTATTGTCACAGCTTTCACTTTTCACTTCAATGGTAAGATTACCTTCTACATATCAATCAAATTTTCACATTATTTACGGATATATACGGATTTAGTCTCCATATACAAAACAATACGAACTTATGCTTAAAGTTTACCCAACTTTGCAATTTCAGCCTTATTATGGAAGTTGGAAGATGGCCAGATCATAAAATTTGTACATAATGAGATTTGAAATTGGGCGGTTTAGTAAACGTTAGGCAACTGTTTTCTACGTAGAAGCTAAATCTGCTATTCGTTAATAATGTTGTTAACGAACGTGTATATGCAGTTCATCCGATTGGTTTCGAGTTGGGGAGGCCTTCTGATATGATGACAGCAGTGAGAATTTCAGTAGTAATCTGTGGTGCTATCTACTTTTCCATCGGCATTTTTGGGTATCTTTTATTCGGAGAATCAATCATGCCGGACATATTAGTGAATTTTGATCGGAGTTCCGGCACAACAAGTGGTGCATTGATGAATGATATTGTTAGACTGAGCTATGCATTTCATCTAATGCTGGTGTTTCCTTTGTTGAACTTCTCATTACGAGCAAATATCGATGAGTTTCTTTTTCCCAAGAAGACGGTTTTGGCTAAAGATAATGTCCGATTTGTGTGTCTAACTCTTGTTCTATTGATCTTCACTTACGTAGCAGCAATTGCAATCCCAAATATTTGGTATTTCTTTCAGTTTGTTGGATCAACTTCTGCTGTTTGCCTTGCTTTCATCTTTCCGGCTGCTATTGTGTTAAGGTACCTACGGTTTCTTTTCTAATTATGTTTTAAATTCAGGTCTCTGAGCAAAAGTTTTAATTTGGATCACTTTAATTAGAGCCTCGAACTACCCTTTTTAGGATGATTTATAGTGGTTACGGATGCAATTAGACATGTTCATGGGTCGAGCTCAGACCAAGCCTAATAGGTTCTTGCAAAAAATGCATAGGCTAAGTCTAGTTTAGGTCTTTGTTATTTTAGGCGGGTTCAAGCTGAACAGTAGCATTCACATTCCTGATGGCTAAATGAATTTGGTCATTCATCGTCTAGGCTGATTATAATCCTACGATGGATATCCAAAACATCCTAGGATGTAGATTTAATGAGTCTAAATCTAACGGTGAATAATCAAATTCATTTGATCATTTAGAGTCTAGATGAACGCTACTCCAAGCCTAAACATCAAATCTTAAGCCCAACCGAAATAAACTCACCTGAAAAATATATATACTTTTGAATAATAAAAATGAAAATTTATACTTAAAAATAACTATTTTTAGTATATAATTTATAAATTTAATAATTAATATTAATAGAGCCCGAATTGTTATTTTTAAAAAATTCAAACCCCCCATAGATATATAGGAAGACTTTAGCAAGCTTGGGCGGGGAAAAACCTAAAGTCATTTTTCATTGTTAAAACCCGGTCTATATGAGTCCATGAACATGTCAAGATGTAACAAACCTCCTGCATTCCCTTTCTTTACCACTGAAAAAATATGTTAAAGTAGTCTATATAGTAAAAAAGTAAAAATATAGGGACAATAATTTATATAAAATGAGTTGTATTCAAAGGCGGAAGTTGAGGGGGTACAGAGGTGTTTTGGTACCTCGACTGTCACGAACCATCACTTAAAAGGGGTGGTGTTAGCTCCTGTTGGAGCATTTTAGAATGCGAATTACACCTTAATCGAATGAAAATATGTAAATTAGAACGAAACAATTTTTTTAGACAAGTTCGGAAAGCTTTTAAACGTATATTAAGGATGAATTAATTTGGTTAGAAATTTTGCATTGTCTAATATTATATTTTGTGTTTTTTATGACAGGGATGTTAACAGAATATCAACCAAAAAGGATAAAATTATTGCACAAATAATGATAATTCTTGCCATTGTTACAAGCACAATTGCTATATCAACAAATATTTACACCATTTATGAGAAATAAAAACAATTCATAAATGTCATTTTTTACCCAAAATTTTCTATTTGTTTTGGCACTTTTTGTTTTTATGAATTATTAAAATTAGGGATGGAGAGAGAGGATATACAAAGTTTAATCCACCCTGCTATTAGAATCCATTTTATGAAAGGTGGATTCTAAGCATTTAGAAAGAAGGTTTGAAGCTATTGTAATACAGTGCCGATTAAAATCCATGCATATACTTCCATCATTAGTCGGCCAGTTTAGCAAAAGAAACATTAATATTGTTGTATCAAACATCAAATATTAATTGTTACATTCGTTGTTTGGTAGGTAGCTAGCAGATATTAACTGATTTTCTTTTCTATTCTATTTTTAAACAGTTTGTTAATTTTAATTCTGCAATAAAATAAAAAAGGATAACCAAATAACAATTGCATTTTTTTTAAATTAAGTAAAATATGAAAATTATGTTACTTTTAATGTATCTCATATTATTTAATAACACTTGCATATGTCATATAGTTTTTAATGTGAAAGATTTTTCTTTGTTAAAAAAAATGTTTGCACTATTTTTTTTTTATTGATTTTAGAGATTAAAATAGGCTTAATACATCATTTTTCCCCTGAACTTGTCCAAAAAGTTTGATTGACCCCATAAACTTTTAAAGTGTCTCGATATAGCCTCCTCAACTTGTATAAAATGTTTAGTTAGTCCACTGAACTTGCGTAAAATGTAATTAATTGATCACTCGGTTGCAAAAAAAAGTAAGTTAAATGTGGAAAATATATTCCACGCGTCTTATAATGTTATTATATAATTAAAAAATAGATTAAAAATGAAGTTATTACTTGCTCAACTATAAAACTTGTTTTCTCTCTCTCGGCGATGACCAAGGCGATCGTGAAGGTTAAGGGGGATGGGTCGGTGAAGGCAGGCGGCTGGCCTGTGTCGGATCTAGTGGTGGCGGGGCGCGGGCGGGGCAATGACTCCGGGATCGATGAGGCGTGGGCGGCGGCGGATGATGGGAGATCCGAGGGATCTCCTCGGGGGAGGAGGCGGAGCAGCGGGATTCGGAGGGATCGGTCGAGGGATAGGAGTAGATCGGAGTGGGTGGATGGTGGGGAGGCGGATCCGGAGGTTTCGACGGGGGGTGCTAGGGGTGCGTCGGTGCCGTTGGGGGCTTCTAGGGATGCGGCGGTCGATCGGGGGCTGGAAGGTGTTGGTGCCGCGGCCGCGGCCCTGGACTCGTTTTTCGCGGAGGGACGCGCGCATGATTCCGGAGTTAGAGGGCCGCTTCCGGTGCTTGGGCCACAGGGAGTACCGGCCGTCTCTCCCCAGCAGGATGAGCATGCCGTGCGACTTTCGTTGGCCGCGCAGGCCGCGCAAGCCGCACAGACTGCGCAAGCCGCTCAAGCGGGAGTTTTCGTGGATTTGGGAGGCCCCTCCTGGAGGGATAAGTTGCTAGGGGTGTCAGAGGAGGATCCCATGATGGAGGTGGATGCTTTTGAGAATGATTCCGGAGATTTTCTCTCTGATTCTGATTCTGAGGATGGAGAGCCTGATAACCCGCTGTGTCCTAGGATCTGGCTGTCCTCAGATGACAAGCGGGTCATGAGATCGAAGTGGAAATTGGCGTTAATCGTTACTGTGTTGGGGAAAAGGATCAGTTTCAATTATTTTGCCCAGAGGATCCAGGCTCAATGGGCAAAGAAAGGAAAGGTTATTATCACAGACCTTGAAAATGACTATTATGTCATTAAATTCACAAGGGCTGAGGATTTCAATGCTGTTGTGAATGGTGGTCCGTATATTATCTCCAATCATGTGTTGGCTCTGAGACCTTGGGTCCCAAATTTTGATCCCCATGATTGCTCTGTTAACAGGATCCTTACTTGGGTTAGGTTCCCGGGCCTACCTCTTGAATACTACAGTGATAGGTTCCTGAACAAGATTGGTAGCCTTGTTGGGAAAGTCCACCATGTTGATAAGACTACCATTGGGGCAGTGAGAGGCAAGTTTGCCAGGGTCTGTATCGATATTGATCTCGCTAAGCCTCTTCTTTCTCAGTTCTGTACTCAAAACAAGGTCTATCATATTGAATATGAAGGTATACACAACATCTGCTATGAATGTGGTATGTTTGGCCATACCCTTGAGGGTTGTCCTAAGAGGAGGAAGGACGTGGAGGAGTTGGTGCAACCTATCATAGGCGAAGCTGAGAAGAGTCAAGGGGAAGTAAGGAGCTTTGGCCCATGGATGCTTGCCAAGAGGCCAGTGAGAAGGAAGCCACGGGCTAATGTTAATGCTAATCATTCACCAGATATCAGTACGAAGATGACTACTCTCCAGATTGCTCCTGAGATCAAGGTCAGACCCCCGGATATTAAGAAGGGGATTGAGACTGGAGTGGACTCAGCTTCGGGTTCCGGGTCAAGGTTCGGTGTTTTGTCTATGGAGGAAGATCAGGACTCGGATCCTTCTGATAAGCAGATTGATTTAAGCATGCTTGGTCTGGAGTCGGTAGAGCATGCCTCTAGTCTGGGTAATTCTATTAATCCTCTCTTTGTCTCTAATGCTTCTGCTAAAGGCAAAGAGATTCCCCAGTCTATCCTGTCAGCTGGGAAGGGTTTGAGTAGGGAGGCGAGTACTCTACATCCTCCTGTTGATGCTCCTATTGGTAAGACTATAGGAGTGAGTAAGTTAAACATGAAGAATCCCAAAGGGAAACCTAAAAAGAACCTTCATGGTTTGAATTCTTTGGATAAAAGGGGTCCTTCTGGGACCGTCTCTAGGCTCTCCGGAGCCCCGAACAAATACATGATCTAGGGTTTGGGCCTGCGTCTGTAGTCTCCCCCTCTGATGGACTTCTTCGTTTGGAATGTTAGAGGTGCGGCGAGCAAGGCTACCCGCATTCATGTCAATGATCTCATTAAATAGTTTAACCCTTCCTACTTTGTCCTTCTTGAGACCAAGGTTAGTGGAGCCAAAGCAGATGAGGTGGTTAGAAAGTTTAAGAATTGGAATTGCGTCAGGTCGGAGGCTACTGGCCGGGTAGGGGGGATTTGGCTCTTTTAGAAGCCAGGTCAAGTCAATATTGATATTGTTACTATGGACAGTCAATTCATCCATAGTAAGGTGTGTTACCCGGGTAATAAACCCTTCTTTATTACCTTCTTCTATGCTGATCCTGTTTCGACTAACCGAAGAAGGCTGTGGGAGATCCTTCATTCTTTTAGCTCTAACATGGTGGAGGCGTGGTTGGTTGCCGGGGATTTTAATGACATTGCCCTCTTGAGTGATCAGAGAGGAGGGGGTAATCATTATGTGAACCGGTGTCTTAATCATAAGCAAAGTATGGATATGTGCGGGCTTTCGGACCTAGGTGCTACTGGCCACAAATTTACCTGGAAAAGGAATAGTGTGTTTGTTAGGTTGGATAAGGTGTACGCTAATGTTGCAGCGATTTATAAGTTTCCTGAGGTCAAGGTACTTAATCTCCCTTTCCGTCACTCAGATCACTGCCCTATCCTCATTAATTTGGTCAAAGGAAATCGGCTGAAAGGTAATAGACCTTTTAGGTATCTGGTGGCTTGGGAGTCTCACCCCGAGTTTAAGGATTTCGTTAAAAGCAATTGCCATCCCCACTCTGATGTTCTCCTCGCTACTGAGGAATTCAGGAGGAATGTGGCTGTTTGGAATAAAAATACTTTTGGTCATATTATCAGGAGGAAGAACAAACTCTTGAGGAGAATGGAAGGTGTTCAGCGTTGCTTGGAGGTTCGTTTTGATCATAGCTTGAATGGTCACCTAAGAGCTCTTCAGAACGAGTTGGAAGCTGTGCTTAGACAGGAAGAGCTTCTGTGGTTCCAGAAATCTAGGAAGGCTTGGATTCAAGACGGGGACCGGAATACCAGGTTTTTCCACCTCTCAACGATTATTAGGAGACAGCGAAATAGGATCGAGGCTATTAAAGACGCCAGTGGTGAGTGGATTTTTGAGGAGGAGGACATTCGGCGCCTTGCCCTTGATTTCTACAAGGACCTGTTCAGAGAGGAAGCTGTGGACCTAGAGAGTGCCCACTCTGGCATTTCCTTTCCTCGTTTGGGGGAGGATGCTATTAATAATGCTTTCCATCCCATTGAGCTTAAAGAGATTGATCTGGCCTTCTCCAGCATCGGTTCCACTAAGGCTCCTGGTATTGATGGTATCCCCGCTAGTTTCTATCATAAACACTGGGACACTGTTAAAGAGGGTATATACAGCTTTGTGTTAGGTGTCTTTGGTGGTTCGAACGATATCAGTTTGGTTAATAAAACCCTCCTTGTCTTGATTCCTAAGGTTGCCAAGCCTTCTTCCTTTCTCCAGATGAGACCCATCAGTCTTTGTAATGTCTTGTATAAAGCTATTACTAAGATTGTGGCTAATAGAATCCGGAAGATCCTTCCGGATATTATCAGCCAACATCAAGGGAGCTTTGTTCCTGGAAGACAATTGATGGATAACGTTGTTATTTCCCAGGAGGTTGTCCATTCTATGAAGATTAAGAAAGGCAAGAAAGGGATCGTGGCTCTCAAGCTGGATCTGGAGAAAGCCTATGATAGGTTGAACTGGAGCTTTCTTCTGGATAGTTTAGCCAAAGCTGGTATCCCGGAGAACTGGAGGAATTTGATTGGAAAGTGTATCTCCTCTCCTGTTTTCCAGGTTAGGATCAATGGGGATATGTCGGATGAGTTCTCTCCATCCAGGGGTATTCGTCAAGGGGATCCTATGAGCCCCTTCCTTTTTGTTATTGCCATGGAAAGATTGTCTCACCTGATCCAGAAGATTAACATCCATAAATCCCGTATGCTTTGTTCCAAGAATATGGATAATAGCTTGTGTAGAAGACTAAGTGAGATGTCTGGCATTCCCCTGACTCAATCGTTTGGGAAATACCTTGGGGTCCCTCTTCATAGTGACAGGGTGTCCAAAGCCTCTTTTAAAGACATTTTGGACAAATCTAACGGTTTGTGTGCTAGCTGGAAAGCTAATTCTCTTTCCCTTGCAGGTCGCCTTACTTTAATCCAGTCTATCAACTGCGCTGCTCCAAATCACATCATGCAAGCCTGTAAGCTCCCTGAGCCGGTCCTCAACGACCTTGATAAAATTAATCGGCGTTTTCTGTGGGGAGAGTCTGGGGATGGGAGGAAGATTCACCTGGTCCCTTGGAAGGAAGCCTGCCAGCCTAAGAGCATGGGGGGTCTTGGTATAAGGCAAGCTAAGGACAATAATAAAGTCCTGTTAATGAAGCTTCTTTGGAGAATGTGGCAATCCCCCTCCTCCCTTTGGGTTCGTCTTCTGTGCGGCAAGTATAGGAAAGATAGAATCTTTGGTGGCCCGAAGGAGAGGGTTGTCAGCTGTTCCTTCCTCTGGAAAGGGCTTAGTGCTGTTTTTACTGAGTTCTGTACGGGGATTGGCTTGGAGGTGGGTAATGGGAGATCCATTAGTTTCTGGTATGACACCTGGATTGGTGACAAACCGTTGATTGAGGTGTGCATCGCCCCTCCGCCGAATGATCTCCGAGGGAGACTGGATCTGGTCTAAGTTCGACTCCTTTCTTAGCCTGGAGACCCTCCTTAATATTAGAGGTGTGAAGATTAGTAATCAGGAGGAGGATAAGGACAGACACTGCTGGGCCTTGACTAATAATGGTTCTTATTCTTGCAAATCGGCCTATGAAGCTTTTACCCCTAATAGGGCTGATCCTCCCTTGGAAATTTGGAAGTCCATTTGGGCCCTCAAAGTCCCCTACCGCATTAGGAGTTTCCTATGATAGGGAGTCAAAGACAGGCTCCTCACGAATGCAGATAGACACAGAAGGCACTTGGCTGTATCTGGTGCCTGTAGCAGATGCAGCGGCCATGTGGAAACCTTGTGCCATGCTTTGAGGGATGTCCCGAATAGTAAAAAGGTTTGGGAAGGGGTCCTTCCTCACCACATCCTTCCTTCCTTTATGGGGTTCTCTGATATTGACTGGTTCTCTGAAGGCGTTAATGGGAATTTGTTGGCCAGTATGGAGCACGGGGCTATTCTCTTCGCTATTATTTGTCACCAAATGTGGAAATGGAGGAATGAAGAGTTATTTGCTGAGAAGACTGTCTTTATTCCTGACCTCCGGTTTTACTTCTCGAAAAAACTCTCTGTTATTACAAAGAGTTTTGAAGGAGAGCCCCTGGTTCACCCCTCCCCGGTTAAAGAGGTCCAGTTAGTTGGTTGGAGGAAGCCCAGGGAAGGGGTTGTCAAGTTGAATACGGATGGCTCCTGCCTTAGTAATGGCAGAATTGCTGTTGGTGGAGTTCTTCGGGATGCTGGTGGCGCCTGGCTGGCTGGGTTTACCCATAACTTAGGTACGGGCTCCTCCTTTACTGCGGAGCTCTGGGGGATCTTGTCTGGCATTAAACTCGCCATTCGCATGGGTGTTAAAAGACTTTCGGTGGAGTCTGGCAATTTGGAGGCTATCAACAGGATTTTGGATAGACAGGCTGTTTGTCTTAAGAGTCAGAATCTCATTAAAGCCATCTTGAGGCTTCGTCCTGCCTTCGATTCTCTTACCTTCTCCCATATTTATAGGGAGCAAAACCGCGTGGCGGATCGCTTGGCAGCTGCTGGGCATGGGGGGGATGTTAGGTGTTTCTACCCTTTCCGTTCCTCCTTCTTTTCTGTTACCTTCTCTTCTTGAGGATAGGATTGGGGTCAGTCTTCCTAGACTGATCCCGGGTTAGGTTTTTGTTTGTTTGTTTTTTTTTCTTCCCTTTTTACCAAAAAAAAAAGAACCGCACTACCCCGATCTTGGTCGTTTTACTTTTTTTTTAAGATACGTGCAATACATCTTCCGTATTTAACTTACTTTTTTACAACCAAGTGATTAATTGATTATATTTTACATAAGTTTAGGGAGCTAACTGAACATTTTAAGTAAGTTGAGAGGGCTATTAGAACACTTTCAAAGTTAAAGGGGCCAATCAAATTTTTTGGATAAGTTCATGAGACAAATGATATATTAAGCCATTAATATATTTAATAATCATAAAAAAATAGTAATTAAAACATTTAACATTTATATCAAATAATTAATGATTTATTATTATAAATTTATATTGGAATTAAATATTTTTTTGTAAAACAATTATTTTCCGCGTTTGCTTTGTTAAATTTTTTGAATTGATCCTTTTTCTTATTAGAGGACAACACTTTAAAGTATCCAAACAGATACTAATTGGTTTCACTTGGTTGAACTGCCAATTTACCCATAGTCTACTAAAATTATCCTAATTCTAATCAAACTTAGAATCTATGGCATATGATGTATGGGAGATGGAAATTTTACTCTAAAATTTTTAGAATAGAGAGTCTTGGAAAATTTGTTTTTTTTGTTTTTTTGTATTTTTGTTTTTTTTTTTTTGATAAAAAGGAAAATTTGTTTTTAATCTAGAAGAAAATATTACAATTTGTATATAAAGTTTTTGGTTGATTAATTTAAACTTTATATTGTTAAATATTTACTATAATGTTAAATCTAATTTAATTAATCACCCAAACTCTTTTTTTTTTCTTCACTCTCTAACGTTATCCATCTATTCTCTCTCTAACTATTACTCCACTAATTCTTTATTTATTTCAAGGGTAAATTTTCTCATATTGTTTTCTCTACAAGGTGTAGATTTATTTTAGGAATAAGGTATAAAAATACCCCTAACATTTACTGCAGTGAGCAATTTTATCCCTAATATCTAAAATAGAGTAATTTTACTTATAATATTGGCAGTCAAGAGCAATTTTACCCCTAATGTTGACAAGTTAGGTCAATTTTAGAAATAATTCATCAAATTGGCTTTCTCAGTCATGAATCTTGTCATCTACAATTCACATATGCGTCATTTTTATCACTAATTAGTAACAAGACATAAACATATGATTAAACAAGAATAAATTAAAAAAATATACTACATTTTGTACACGATGGACAAAAAAATTCAAATATTACACCGAATTTAATAATTTTAATTTTCAATTATGTTATTAAATCATAAAAAAATATGAAATCTTTTTTTTAGAATCAACACACGTGTAGAATAAGAAATAAAATATCTGCATTTTATAATAATATCTGAAATTGATCTAATTTGTCAATGTTAGGTGCTGTTTGGTTCGCGGAATATAATGGAATGGAATAGAATGGCTATTCCAAAAGAATAGAATAGCAAAGGATGGAATAGAAATTTCTAGGGATAATTATATTCTTATGTTTGGTTGGTGGAATAAAATAGAATGGAATAAATAGTTTTTTTTATTCAAAAGACAACATTACTTTTGTCAAACCCGATCCAAAATAGAATCGGATATGACAGTGAGACGTTACCACAGACGTGAACGAGTCGGAAGTAACATCTCACAATCAAATGTTAAGAATTACAAATCATGTTTGAACTTAAAAACATTTTCTACATATACTTTTACATTTGTAAAAGGTCGAAATCATTTATAATTTCCAATTACGAATCCTTTTCTCGTGTGTTTTACCAAAACGAGTTCGAAACATAGAAAATTACTCCAATTCTAACTTGTTAACTTTTAATTTGTCTAATCTCACAAATTAACACCATACTTGGACATTCAAACCAAAATCCGGCATACCACAACTTTATATTCGATTCAAAATGGGCGACGTAAGTTCCTATATATTCACAAGCACACAAAAAACGCATATATCTACATGTACAAAATGGTATGCAATACCCTAGAAGACGACTTGGACAATCGTGGCCGTATCCAATCCTCGCCCTAGTGTCGAACACTTCCCTCAGTACCTCGTACTTCTTCGCCTAAAAACATTAAAACATTTGAAAATATGAGACAAAAATCTCAGTAAGCAACTATCAACTATAAAAACTAGTTTTTACGTAAAATAGCTATATGTATACATTTGTGAAAACATTTAACCAAACCAAACCTTAAACTTATTAACTTATAAATAACATCAAATTAAAATAGAATGTTAATCAATAACCTCAAATCAAACTTAATCAAAACACAACGATTCTTATATAAACATTTACTAAAAACCGAAGTTCGAATCAAATTCAATATCGTATCCATCACCGAGTGTCCCCTCGTAAATCGATCCATAACACGTAAACATAATCGAGACGTCTCTTTAACCATGCCTAATCCCGTATTGGTCTTACCCAACACTTCGCTGCCAATACCCGACTAGGTCTTTAGACTGTGTACAGGCCATGTTCCTCATTGAACATGGTCTTCAAATATCAAACCACCCGTCCGGACTACTCCTGATGGATACAAACTTTACCCAAAATCCAACCAAACTTCAATTTCATCAAATAGATCCAACTTTACTACAATCATCAATAAATCGAAATCCAACATTTACTGAACCAAAATAGCAATTGAACCCTGAAGAAATCCAAAATATCATTAAAACCCTTAAAGAAATCCAATTCAACACTAATTGAACCAAAATAACATTAAAACCCTTAAAGAATTCCAATTGAACACTAATTGAACCAAATTCCAATTTGAACACTAATTGAACCAAAATAACATTAAAACCCTTAAAGAATTCCAATTGAACACTAATTGAACCAAATTCCAATTTGAACACTAATTGAACCAAAATAACATTAAAACTCTTAAAGAAATTCAAATCAACATCAATTGAACCCGAATAGCACTTAAACCCTTAAGAAAACCAATTCAACATCAATTGAACTAAATATCCCTTAAGAAAACCAATTCAATATAAATTGAACTAAATAATAATCAAACTCTTAGGAAGAACCAATTCAACATCAAAGTAAAACCAATTCAACATCAATGTAAAACCAATTCAACATCAAAATAGTTCAAAATTACCATTGTGAACTCATTTCCTTCAAACTTGAACACAATCTCAAATCAACAACCAATACTCAAATAATTTCTAAGAAAACCCTTAGGAGACAAATTCATGGAGATTTATAGCTTAATATACATATATTTATACATGCAAACTAAAAACTAGTTGATAGTTACTTACCTTAGCCTAAATTTGAGATTAACACCATAAAACCCTAAATCTGTCCCAAACTCTGCCTAGCCCGTATTCTCTTCTCACACCTCCAAATGCAAATCCCTCCGGTTAGAAGTTGCTTCTATATGTCTAGAGTCTTTAGTTAAAATGTGAGGTCATTTGGACGGTTAGATCTCCGGCAACACCCAAAACGGTGGAGCTACCCTGTTTTTGGTGGTGGTGGAAGGTGGAGGAGAATGGAGAGAGAGAGTGGAGGAGGAAGAACAATGTAAAAGGATGAATTGATCCAAATGATTTTCAATTCTCAATAAGGCTATATATAGGCCTTGAATTAAGTGGTTAATTAGTCTTTTTGGTCCTCCAAAAATCTAATTTCTTTTAAAACTTACCCTAAACTTATAATTTTTTATAAAAATGTGCAATTACCCTCAAAACTATACCCGTAACACCCAATTAATCGACCAATCCTATAACGAATTTAATGTAACTTAGGGTTTGGGGTATAATAAATAAAATTTAAGGGCACGGACGTGACAATTCTCCCCACCTTAGAGAATTTCGTCCTCGAAATTTTACTTACCCGAAGAAGTGAACAAATGAGGGTATTGGTGTTTCATATCCGCTTCTCTTTCCCAGGTTGCTTCCTCCCGAGAATGTCTGTGCCACAATACTTTCACCAGTGGTACTGTTTTATTCCTTAACACTTTTTCCTCTCTAGCCAAGATTGCTACTGGTTCTTCTTTATAAGTCAAATCCTCTGAAAGTTCGATTGGTTGCTCCTGGACAATGTGATTTGGATCACTTCTATACCTCCGCAACATTGACACATGAAAAACATCATGAATGTTTGAAAGATTTTGAGGCAACTTCAAACGATATGCAACAGGTCCAATTCTTTCCACAATTTCATACGGACCAATGAATCTAGGGCTCAACTTTCCTTTCTTGCCAAATCGGAGTAAACCCTTCCACGGTGATACTTTCAGAAATACTTTATCTCCCACACTGTACTCAATCGGTCTACGTTTCAAATCTGCATAACTCTTTTGTCTGTCTTGAGCTTCTTTCAGTTTCTGCTGGATAATTTGTACCTTTTCAGTCATCAATTGCACTATCTCAGGCCCCAATAGCTGTCTTTCACCCACTTCAGACCAACATAACGGAGTCCTACACATTCTTCCATACAATGCCTCATAAGGTGCCATATCAATGCTAGACTGATAACTGTTATTATATGCAAACTCCATTAAAGGCAAATGCACATCCTAGCTACTTTGGATATTTAGAATACTAGCTCTTAACATATCCTCCAAAGTTTGAATTGTACGTTCACTTTGACCATCTGACTATGGATGGAAGGTAGTACTGACGTTCAATTTAGTTCCCAATGCATCTTGAAAACTAGGCCAAAATATTGATGTAAAACGAGGATCTCTATCAGACACAATAGAAACTGGCACACCATGAAGTCTCACAATTTCTTTGACATACAACTGTGCCAACTTTTCTAACGAGAAAGTTACCTTCACTGGCAGAAAATGGGCTGATTTCGTCAATCTATCTACAATTACCCATATAGCATCATTACCATGTTGTGTACGAGGCAATCCACTGACAAAGTCCATTGTAATATGCTCCCACTTCCATTCCGGAATAGGAAGCGGTTGCAAAGTACCAGCAGGTTGTTGATGTTCGGCTTTGACTTGTTGGCAACTCAAACATCTGCTCACATATTCAGCTATTTCTCTTTTCATCCCTTTCCACCAAAAATGATCACGAAGGTTTCTGTACATCTTTGTACTCCCAGGATGCATTGCATAGGAGGAATCATGAGCTTCTTCTAATATCTCCTTCTTAATATCACTAATATTTGGAACACACATTCTATCTCCAAACATTAGCATACCATCTATTGAAATCTTGTAATCAGTACACTTTCCTTGCACAACTTCATCTTTAATCCGCTCCAAGAACTTATCTTGACTCTGAGCTTCTCTGATTCTATCCCTAAGAATTGGTCTCACTTTCAACATTGCACATAACACTCCTTCATTTTCACAATTCAACTCTACATTCAAAGCCCTCATTTGAAGTAACAAAGGCATTTTTACAGATTTAATATAACTCAAACTTCCAACATTCTTGCGACTCAAAGCATCAGCTACAATATTAGCTTTACCCGGATGATATTCAATTGTCAGATCATAATCTTTCAGTAGCTCAATCCATCTTCTTTGCCTTAAATTTAATTCCTTCTGACTCATTATGTACTTCAAACTCTTGTGATCAGTGAAAATGCGACATTTCTCACCATAAAGATAGTGTCTCCAAATCTTCAAAGCGAACACAACAGCAGCTAATTCAAGATCATGTGTTGGGTAATTCAATTCATATGGTCTTAACTGTCGTGATGCATAAGCAATTACTTTATCATTCTGCATCAACACAATTCCAAGACCTTGCCTTGAAGCATCACTAAATATTGTATACCCTTCACCCACTACAGGTAGTGTCAACACTGGAGCACTAATCAGTCTTGACTTCAAAGTATCAAAACTGTTCTGACACTCGGGTGTCCACTTGAATTTTACTCCCTTTCTCAGCAACTGCGTCATTGGAGAAGCTATAAGTGAGAATCCATTCACAAACCTTCTATAATACCCTGCTAACCCCAGAAAACTATGCACTTCATGTACATTCGACGGTGCTTTCCAGTTAGCTACAGCCTCAACTTTCTTAGGATCAACTAGAATTCCCTTAGCTGATACCACATGCCCCAAGTACATAATTTCATCAAGCCAAAACTCACATTTACTAAATTTGGCATACAACTGCTTCTCTCTCAGAATCTGCAAAACTGTCCTCAAATGCTTGTTGTGGTCTTCCTTACTCTTAGAATACATAAGAATATCATCAATAAACACAATTACAAATGTATCTAAGTAAGGTTTAAATATTTGATTCATCAGATCCATAAATGCAGTAGGTGCATTAGTGTTAAGCCCAAAATATACCTAAAATATCATTAGTAATTACATCAATATTGCTACGAATTTATGCTATTTATACCTATTTAGAATACTTTTACTCCCGAATATGTTTCTTTCATGCAAGGTACATAAATATTTGGTAAAATCCAAATAGGAGTAAAAAGAGCTCAAAAATAGAAGAAAAACCCTACAAAAGGAGTCGAAGACGACGAAAATTAATAACGTCAAGTCGAGAACACGAACGAAAGCCGGAGAGGTGAAAAACGCTCCGTGTCGCGACCGCGGCCCCCACATTCTCGGTCGCGACACGCGTTCCTCAGCCCTCTTTCCCTTCGTCCGAAGACCAAATTGTTGCTCCCCCATTCTCGATAGAGAATTTAATATTCTCGGTACGAGCAGGAGATTTTAGAAGCCTAGTTACACACTTTCATTTTCGACGAAACGCGATCGTTCGGGTGGATAAAGACGTCCTTTCGCAGCGGACACGATCCTTCGCAACGGACACGATCCTTCACAACGAACACGACACTTCAATCAAGACTCTTCAACATCTATAAATAAAGAGTTGATGGATAGTGTGATGGGTGTAGAAAAAAGAGATTAGTATAGAATTTATGCAGAAATTCTGAGTCAAGTGATTCAGAAGTTAGATTTCGATTCTGTAAAAAGCAATATGATGTACATATATTGTTTACTAAATAATAACAAACTCAGTAGCGTTTAGACATTGTTCCAGTTTAGTTTACATTTTGGTAGTAGACCGACCCAATCTCTATTACGAAGATTCAACGAGAAGATTGAGTAGAGGATCCGCCCCTGAGCCTGACAAACTCTAACGAAACCTAAGGAAAGGATTGACAACCCGTTCACTTGCACGCCATCGAATGTTTCCATGCTCCATGTTCTCTGTAAACTTGTATCAATTTATATTTCATCTAATAAAGTCTGTTCTATTCGATAGATTTTTATGCAGCACTTATGGTAACCAATCCACTAAAGTGACTGCTGGTGTTTTCATTAAAACGTAGTTTAATTCAAAATCTTTACAAGGAAACTTTGTTGAACACTTAGGCAAATTATTATCTCGGTAGAGTTTTAATTTGGTTAAGGGCAATTATCCCGGATAAGGGTTTTGTCGCGTTCAAAGCCTATTAATTAGAGGTTCCGTCATTTATTTCATCTTTATAATTCGTACAAAGTTTAAAGTTGTTTTCTTTGCTTAATGCAAACAAATATACTTGTTTACTTTTCTAAAGTACTAAAACGTTCCTGTTTTGCAAATTCATTCTTAAATCAGATATTTTCTAACATCTTCATACTCTAATCTAATTCTTATTCTAGCAATTTCAAAACCAAAACCAATTAAACGATTTTTCCATATTATAAACCTAAAAGTAAATTTAACCGATTCAGAATAAGTTTTTGTTGAAAAACGTTCCCTGTGGGATCGATATCTTTTATTACTACAAGCGTATACCGTGCACTTGCGGAAATCGCTCAACAAGTTTTTGGCGCCGTTGCCGGGGAACGCCAAAATTTTTGACAAAATTTTAAATTTTTCGTGTTTTATTACGAATCTAGGTTTATTCATACTTATTCAAACTTTTATATTTTTTTTATTTTCAATTACTAACATATTTATTTTTCAAATTCTGTTTTGTAGGTAGTTTCGGTTCGTGCGAAATTTCAAGTTCATGCGCAGTTCTCGAAGTTCAGGCACGTCACCAGATCCTATTGACCCAGAAATTGAAAGAACTCTTAAAAAGAACAAGAAAGAAAAGAAAAAGAAAAACAAAACCCCAATAAAAACTAAAATTACCGAGCCAGAAGTTATGGCCACACTTATGGATTACGCTAGGCCAGGAGTGGCCGGTGTAACAAACAGTATAGTTAGACCCCAAATTAATGCACATCATTTTGAAATTAAGCATGCGTTGCTTAATATGTTGCAAAATAATGTAACGTTTTACGGGTTACCTAACGAAAATCCTAATACCCATTTGACAAATTTCTTAGAAATTTGTGACACTTTAAAAATTACTGATGTAACTGCAGAAGCAATCAAACTTTGCATTTTTCCTTTTACTTTGAAGGATCGAGCCAAAGAATGGTTAACTTCTATGCCAGCCGCATCAATTGAGACTTGGGAGCAATTAGCTCAAGCATTTTTATCAAAAAAATTTCCTTTAGCAAAAACCGCAAGAGTCATTAAAGAGTTAACATCTTTTTCTCAAAATGATAATGAAACTCTTTATGAGGCTTGGGAACGTTTTAAAGAACTTCAACGTTTATGCCCACACCACCAATTGCCCGCCGAACTTTTAATGCAAACATTTTACAATGGACTAAATCCTACAACTAGAGGTTCATTGGACGCTATGTCTGGAGGGTTATTCATGAAGAAAACATCTGCCCAAGCAAGAGAACTTTTGGAGGAAATGGCAATCAACAGTTGTATGTGGCCCGCGAAACGTGGACACGTACCATCAGCGAAACCATCATCCTCAACAACATCATCAGTTAAAGGTATAGTGAATCTTGATCCAGTAGCGATGTTGCAAGCCCAATTTTCTGCCTTATCGGACAAAATTGATAGGTTTATGGCACCGTGTGATTCTAATGGTAAGCCAATCCAAACAGATGTGGATTACGAAGGTATGAGTGAAATTGAACAGGTAAATTTTGTCCAAGGGCAAAACCAAAATAATAACCCTTATTCCAATACATATAATCCTGGATGGAGAAATCATCCTAACTTTAACTGGAGAGACAATAATAATGTTAATGCTAATCAAAATCGTACTACTAATTATCAAAATCAATCAAGAGATTCGATTAGCACTTTATCTTCTAAAATCGACAAATTTATTGATGCTCTGAGTGGAAAAATAAGTAATCACGACGATGGTTTTAAACGGATCGAGAATAAATTCGATCAGCTTATTAAAAACCAATCATCTAGCATCCATAATTTGGAGATTCAAATTGGACAACTCGCTAAATCAATTCCATCCCACAAAGAGGGAAGTCTTCCAAGCCATACGGAAGAAAATCCGAAAGAGCATGTTAAGGCTATCACTCTTCGTTCAGGGAAAAACTACTTAGGCCCGGAAATGCCCGAAAATTCGACCTTACCTGGAACTGATTTACCGACGCCCAAAGAAGATACATTAAAACAAAAAGATGCACCAATTGACTCTAGTACAAAAACTTTTGTACCCAAACCACATTTTCCACACAAAGTCCGCAATAAGGACTATGACAAACAACTTTCAACATTTTTAGACAAACTTAAGAATTTGCATATTAATTTAACGTTTATGGATGCGATTACGTAAATTCCCAATTATGGTAAATTCCTCAAAGATTTAATTTCAAAGAAAATCAGTTGGGAAGGAATTTTATCCATTTCACTAACTGAAGATTGTAGTTCAATTGTGTCAAGTAATTTGCCCACAAAACTCAAGGATCCCGGATGTTTTACCATTCCGTGTAAATTGGGAGATATTGAATTTCCCAGTTGTCTCTGTGATTTAGGAGCAAGCATTAACTTGATGCCATTATCTATTTTTAATAAGTTAGGCTTAGAAGAATATATCAAACGTACCAATATGGTTTTGCAATTAGCGGATCAAACCACTAAAAGACCATACGGTATAATTGAAGATGTTTTAGTTAAAGTTGACAAATTTATTTTTCCTACCGATTTCGTTATTTTAGATTTTGCTTATGACGTAAACTGTCCGCTAATCTTTGGTAGACCGTTCATGAACACGGGACGTGCTCTAGTTGATGTGTCGGAAGGGAAAGTAGTTTTAAGAATAGGCGATGATAAGATTGAGTTTGATATGAATCAAGCGATGAAATATCCTATGGAGGATTTCGCTTGTATGAAACTTGATTTAATTGAAGAATGTGTAAATGACATTGTTCAAAAAGAAGAAATAATAGAACCTATAATGAGTGAGGAACTAGAAGATAAGGACCCAGAACCTTTGATTCGAGAAGATGGACCAGTTCCGCCTTCAATTATAGTTCCACCTAAATTAGAACTTAAAGAATTACCAAGTCATTTGAGGTACGCTTTCTTAGGCGAAGGCGATTCTCTACCTATTATTATCTCTAACAAATTAACACAAGTCCAAGAAGAGAAATTGAAAGAAGTTGTTAGAAATAGGATAGGAAGTATGGGTTGGCAAATTTCAGACTTAAAAGGTATTAATCCGAGAATCGTAATGCACAGAATTCACTTAGAAGAAGATAAGCCACCTAAAGCGGATAGGCAAAGACGCCTAAATCCGAATATGAAAGAAGTAGTAAAAAATGAGATTACTAAACTTCTGGACAATGGAATCATCTACCCTATTTCGGATAGTGAATGGGTTAGTCCAATCCATTGCGTACCTAAAAAGGGAGGCATAACAGTTGTAAGGAATGAAGAAGGTGAATTAATACCCACACGAACCACCACTGGTTGGAGAGTTTGTATAGATTATAGAAATCTAAATAAAGCAACTAGGAAAGATCATTTTCCTCTTCCTTTCATTGATCAAATGATCGAAAGGATAGCTGGTCATGCTTTCTATTGTTTTCTAGATGGTTACTCCGGATTCTTTCAAATATACATTTACCCGGATGACCAAGATAAAACAATTTTCACATGTCCTTACGGATCATTTGCATATAGGAGAATGCCCTTTGGTCTATGTAACGCACCTGCAACATTTCAACGTTGTATGACTGCAATTTTTAATGATTTCATTGAAGATATCATGGAAGTTTTTATGGACGATTTTTCAGTTTATGGAGATTCTTTTGATTCGTGCCTAGAAAACTTGGATAAAGTTTTGTCTAGGTGTGAAGAAATAAATTTGGTATTAAACTGGGAAAAATGTCATTTCATGGTTGACGAAGGAATTGTTTTAGGTCACAAAATATCTGAAAAAGGATTAGAAGTAGATAGAGCAAAAACCTCAGTAATAGAGAAATTACCCCTACTGTTAAGGGAGTAAGATCTTTTTTAGGACATGTTGGTTTTTACAGAAGATTTATTAAGAATTTTTCTGTAATTTCCAAACCACTTACTAATTTACTCATGAAAGATTCAACCTTTGATTTTAATGAAGAATGCGTTAAAGGTTTCGAAACATTGAAAACGGCTTTAGTCAGTGCACCTATTATTGCTAAACCCGATTGGGATTTACCCTTTAAAATTATGTGTGATGCAAGTGACTTAGCTGTCGGATGTGTTTTAGGACAAAGGAAGGATAAGAAACTTCATGTCATTTATTATGCAAGTCACACACTGTCTGGTGCACAATTAAAGTACACCACAACAGAAAAAGAAATGTTAGCTGTAGTTTTTGCATGTGACAAGTTTAGGTCATATTTATTAGGTTCAAAAGTTATTATTTATACTGATCATGCAGCATTAAGATATTTATTTGCTAAAAAGGATGCAAAACCACGTCTAATTAGATGGGTTTTATTATTGCAAGAATTTGATTTAGAAATTAAAGACAAAAAGGGAGTAGAAAACCTTGTCGCCGATCATCTATCGAGACTTGAAGATGAAAACGGTCCTATAGGTGAAACTATCGGTATACGAGATGATTTCCCTGATGAACACCTCTATCAAATAAAAAGTGCCATGTCACCATGGTATGCAGATATTGCTAATTATCTTGCAGCCAATATTGTTCCGGAAGGATTAGATTTCCAACAAAAGAAGAAATTTTTCTTCGATATTAAACAATATTTTTGGGAAGATCCCTTTTTGTTCAAGACTTGTGGTGACAGGATAATTAGGAGATGCATTGGTGAAGATGAATACGAATCCATAATGTCGGAATGCCATTCTAGCTCTTATGGAGGACATAATGGAGTTAACAAGACAGCAGCTAGAATATTTGAAAGTGGTTTCTTTTGGCCTACGATGTTTAAGGACGTCCGTTCATTTATTACTCGTTGTGATAAGTGCCAAAGAACAGGAAATCTAAGAAGGAAAGATGAGATGCCCCTCACAACCATATTAGAAGTTGAAGTTTTCGATATGTGGGGAATAGATTTCATGGGACCTTTTCCCCCTTCTAATGGTAAAACTTACATATTAGTTGCCGTTGATTATGTTTCAAAGTGGGTTGAAGCAATTGCAACCCCGACGAACGATTCTAAAGTTGTCATTAGTTTTCTTGATGATATATTTTGTAGATTTGGTTGTCCAAGAGTCATCGTTAGTGATGGTGGTACTCATTTTATAAACAAGAGTTTTGAAACGCTTATGAAAAAATATGGAGTACGCCACCGCGTATCAACGCCGTACCATCCTCAGTCAAATGGTCAGGCGGAGATATCAAATAGAGAACTCAAATGGATTCTCGAGAAAACAGTTTCATCTTCTAGAAAAGATTGGTTTTCTAAACTCAATAATGCGTTATGGGCATACCGTACTGCATTTAAAACACTAATAGGAATGACTCCGTACCGCTTAGTGTATGGGAAGGCATGTCATTTGTCAGTCGAATTAGAACATAAAGCCTATTGGGCTATTAGAGAACTTAACTTTGATTTACAACAAGCAGGTAAGAAACGTTTGCTCAATTTGAATGAGTTAGATGAGTTACGTCATCTATCTTACGAAAATGCAAAGATTTATAAAGAAAAAGTGAAAAAATGGCACGATGCCAAAATTAAAGTTAAACACTTTAATGTTGGGGATAAAGTGCTGTTATTTAATTCACGACTTCGTTTATTTCCAGGAAAACTTAAGTCCAAATGGATAGGACCATATTTAGTCGTCAAAACATTCGATTATGGTTCTTTAGAACTGGAAGGTCCTACCGGAGTTCGATTCAAAGTTAATGGTAATCGATGTAAAATCTATTACGAAAATATTTCCCAACTAGGAATTGAGTTCGTAACAAGATTGTCTGACGTATAAATTACTCAGTTTTTCTTACACAGTTTATTTTGTTTTATTGCTTTTTATATTTTTGTTTATTTTATTTTAAATGCAAATTTTATGATTAGATGACTTTATGTTATGCTTTAAGTACATAAAATATTTTTATTTCATGATTTTTAGATTTAATTTTTAGAAATTAAGATGAATTTGAAGTTTCAGGAAATTCTGTGCCGAGAATTTAGAATTCCCTGCCGAGAATCCCCTTTTTAAGAATAGTCCAAACAGGTTCGGATTTCTCTGTTCATACCGAGAATTTTAAATTCTCTATCGTGAATCGGGAGGTAGCTTCGATGCCTGATTTCCGCAAGGAAATCAGCGTGTCGCGACCGCGGCTTAGCCATTCTCGGTCGCGACACGCGTGTTTCCTGCGCTATCAGGTCTGAAACATTCTAACCCCTTCAACGAACCTCTTGACAAACGAAACCTTAAGTTTCTTCATTCCCAAAAGGTGTAATTTTATACCTTTTCATAATTAAAATAATACCTCTTTTCATCTTAAACTCTTATAAATTAATCCTAGAGGATTCAAGTTCTTTTACAATTCATTTCATCTTTGTCAGAACTCTGCTTTTTCTTCGCCAATACCGTTCTTTGCTAAAGTAACACAAACTTTGCAGCATGCCTACCAAATACAACGCTTCAAGGCACACTACTGCCTCAAGCAACAAACGCCCAGACTTATCTAAGCGATATGGGGCGCCTTTTCCTATCTTCAACCACGATGAAGGTAGGCGTTATTGGAATCTCCGTTACAAATTCTTCACCAGAATGTTGTATATGGACGAATTCCTTAACAACCAACTTGGAATTAGTGATGACATGAGCCGCTATATGGAACGCTTAGGGTGGACAAAATTCGCCAAAATGCGATTTCCAATAATAGGCGACTGGATACTCGAATTCTTTTGTACCGTGCGTTTCACTAATAAACGACGAGTACGTCTCAGTTTTTGTCGAGAAGGCGAAATCTTCACTTTCGGCTATCCCGAGTTGCATGCTTGGTTTGGTTTTCCCCCGAGGGATACAATCAAACGTCATCCTGGAAGAGACATGACATCCACTGATATTTGGAGAATGCTCACTGGATTCTGGCAATTCAATTCAAAACTCGCCTACAATAAGTCTTTTCACTCCAGTTCCATGTTGTATTTGCACAAATTTCTGTATCACAGTTTATTCGGGCGCACATTCAGTAGTGTAGTCCGTGACACTGATTTGTATGTCCTTGGGGATGTATTCCAGGGAAATACAGTGGATTCTTCCAAAATTCTGATGGAGGGTCTTGTCGCCGCTTCTCGATCCAAAGATAAGAAGATTGGGTTCGGCAATATAATCTGTGGAATAATTCTCGGTACCAAGGGTACAATTGATATTCCTTGGAGTGATGATGAATTCTTCCCGACAATTGACTATGAGTTTCTCGAGTACGAAGGACTTGTGAAACGTGTCTTTCGTGCCGGCCCGCATTTTCTTTCTACAACGGAACGTCAAGCTTTCGTGCAATTAGAAATTGAGCGTATTAAGGCTAGAGGAATCCCGTTTGATAGGGATGAATATGTAGAATAGTTTATGTTTTTTATTTTTGTACATATTTTGTTTTGTATTAATTATTGTTTTGTTTTCCTTATTTGTACATATGTTGATATAATAAAGATTTTATTTAGTTCAATTCTTAAATATCTATTTTGATCTATTATCTATACTTAGCATATTTCATATGGGTCGATTCTTAACTCAAATTAAGATAAAAAGGATTCACATGAACTAGTATGGTTTTCTATTTTTTCCACACATATATCCACATTTAATTCTTTTTGTAACTCGATTTATTTTTAATGAATTAAGTTTTCATTTAATCAATTCAATTCATGTATTAAATATGTATTAACATGCACTTATTATGCATTTAATATGGTTCTCTTAACTTATATGCATAAATGCACATTTAAGTTTCATTAATTCTTCATAACCAATTTATTACACTTTAATTCAATTTATTAAGGTTAAACCTTTGGTTTTCCTTGCAATTAATGTCATTTATTTAAGTTTTAAGTGCAGGAACACTTAATATTAAGTTCATGAACCATTCAATCAACAAAATTGCACAAACCAAGTCATTAGGCACCCAAATAGGCCATTTTGACCAATTCTCTACCGAGAATTAATAATTCTCGGTATGAGCAGCAAAACTGGCCCAATTTCAGGACGAAGAATTGCCTGAAAGTCGCGTGTCGTGGTCGCGGCTTTGCGATTCTCGGTCGCGACACGCGACCTGTAGGCATTTCTCAATCCGATTTTGACACCAAATTTTGCCTATTCCTATTTCTATTCTACCTATACACCTACCTATACAGCCCTATATAAACCTATCTCTTACACAAACCTCACATCACCTCTATTTTTACCCAATCCCTTACTCTAAACTCTTCCCCATAAACCACCTTTTACTCTTCCCAATTTATTCATTACCATTCCTATATTCTTTTTCTATTTTCAATCACTTCCAATTCAAACCCCCAAACTCATCTTCAAGCTTTACTCTTTCTCTCAATTCCTTTTTCTTCTCCTTCTTCTTCTCAAACCCTAAAAACACTAAACACCATCACCATGGTTAGGACTAAGCGTGTTGGTAACAAGCCCGCTGTTACGGAAGCTAATCGCCTTCGGGTTCAATGTGGAGCTTATTTTGATATCGCTTCGGAGGAAGAAGTCGCTCGTTTCAAACATTTTTCACAAGCCGACCGCCAATTTGTAGATATGCACTTCTTAGACTTCCATTCGGTAAGAACATTAAATTTCTCTACTCGAATTGATGCTTTTATTGAGGCGTTGGTTGGCAAGAATTCGTTAATATGCGTTTCCCGCGTATTAATGAATATGTAGTGGAATTTTTGGTCACTTTGACCATGAACAAGAAGAAAACTTCCATCTCTTTTAGGAATGAAGGTATCACATACACCATTGATTATGATGCAATGGAAAATATGTTTGGTTTCCCTACCTCTAATTTTTATGATAAGCCTAAAGATTTTGATAATGATGCGGTTTGGCAAACTCTTTCGGACCAAGACTATTTTAATTCCAAGAAGACTTCAAGCAAGTTGATTAAGGACAATTGTGTGTTCTTCTTTCACAAATTTCTGAGTTTCTCCTTGTTTGGTCGTGTGGAGAGTTCAAAGGTTCAGGTTCGGGATTTGTATGTTTTGGATAGTTTGTTTAAGGGCTTGCGGATTGATAGCATTGGTATTTTGTTTGATAATTTGTTCCGTGCTTCGAGGGCTAGTACCATTCAAATCCCTCTTTGTAATTTTATCACCGCTATTGTGTTGGGAGCACGGGGTGAGTTGGCCGATTATGACATGTCCACCTACCGTGGGTATGTTCCACTTTTGGACATCTCGGCTCTTGAGCGAGCTCATTTATTGCTTCCAAAAGGACCTCCCGTCTTTATTTCCTATGCTACCCGTATTGCCCATCTTCGTGGCACTATGGGTGGTGGTGCTTCAAGTTATCAATTTGTAGGTACCGAAGGCGGCGGAGAGGCGGAAGGCGAGGAGGATGAACCACTGGCTCAAGCACAACCCCAAGCACCTCAAGCGGAGGATGATCCGGTAGATTTGCGTAGAATTTTGAACCAAATCAATTCCAACAATCGTCAAATGAATTTAAGAATTGATGATTTGGTAGAAAATAATATGGTGATGAATGACAACCTCAACCTTTTGAGGCGTGAGCATAGATCGACTCGGCATCAGATGCTTTCCTTTTTCCGACGCCGAAATGTGGAGACTTCCCCTACACCTCCGGATTCCCCGCCTCAAGCTTAGGTTGTTTTCTTTATTTTCTTTTTATCTTGTTATATTTGGTACAATTTTTCATTTTCATATGTTTGGTACATTTTCTATTTTTAATTTCATGTTGAATGTTCTATTTCCTACAATTTCAATCTTAGTTTCGTATGCCTTATTTCGTATTTATTTTTTATGTTTTCTCCATTTTTGCACCAATGAGGACATGGTCCAATTTCAGTGTGGGAGGAGATATACATATATCATTTCCACATATACGAATAAATGCTACGAAAATATTATTTTGCAAAATGAATAAATGCAACGAATAATCTTATACAAATGCAACACATTTTATTTTTCATATGTTCATAAATTAACCATAAGTTAATATGATTATTTGTTTAGGTTATCATTATCGTTAGAAAAAATATTTCTATACGTATACGGGTAATATTTTTCAAATTTTTCACAAATCTTCGATACGATTTTAAGTAAAATTGTCTCGAGTGAATGTATTTAAGTAACAAAAATTCTTTATTCTAATCTCTATTTTATATCATGCAATTCATGATACAATAAATCTTATTTTAAGTTTTCAATTAGGTTTATAGGCATTAAATTGAACTAACAATTTTAGCTCGGTTTGATTTCGTCTTACATTAACGCCAATTGAAGTTTTTAAGAAAACTTTAGCCATAATACATGTTGAATTTTAAGTCAATATAAGATGAATGTGCTATCTTTTTTTTTTCCAAATTTCAATATTATATTTCATATTAATTAATCAATTAGTTGAATTCTTAACTTTTGGCCACGATTGAGACCAACCTTATCACAATCGAGGTATGAAAGGGAAGAATAATTAAGTACCGTTTACTTTTGGCCACGGTTGCGACCACCCTTATCACAATCGAGGTATGGAAGGAACGTTAAAAATATAAAAAAAATAAGCGTGTATAAGTTTAAAGTAACGATTGCGTCCACCATGGCATAGTCGGTACCTCTTAAGCAAACACAAAGCAATAAAATACGTATAAAGTTACGATCAAGACCACCCTTATCTCGGGCGTAACTAAGCAAATAAATTAATCCAAAGTACTTATTTAAAAATAATATATCTTATATATTTAGGTTTGGGAAAGGAAAATTTGTGCTTTGAAATGCCTTGAGATGAAAGACTTAATAACATGCGTGCTTATATTGTCCCGAATACTTCAGTTTTAAAATAAAGATACAAGACGAATGATATATCGTATATTATACTAAGTTAGTTTGATGTTTTGCGTATAAATTTGTCATGCGAAGTTAGTCTTTTCGGCTTAACTAATTTAAAAAGTAATACAGAGATATATGTTTTATTTTCATAAAGAGATTAGTTAAAGAATAAATTCAGAGAAATTTTGCTCGGGACTAGCAAAAGATTAAGTGTGGAGATTTATTAAGCCCAAAATATACCTAAAATATCATTAGTAATTACATCAATATTGCTACGAATTTATGCTATTTATACCTATTTAGAATACTTTTACTCCCGAATATGTTTCTTTCATGCAAGGTACATAAATATTTGGTAAAATCCAAATAGGAGTAAAAAGAGCTCAAAAATAGAAGAAAAACCCTACAAAAGGAGTCGAAGACGACGAAAATTAATAACGCCAAGTCGAGGACACGAACGAAAGCCGGAGAGGTGAAAAACGCTCCGTGTCGCGACCGCGGCCCCCACATTCTCGGTCGCGACACGCGTTCCTCAGCCCTCTTTCCCTTCGTCCGAAGACCAAATTGTTGCTCCCCCATTCTCGGTAGAGAATTTAATATTCTCGGTACGAGCAGGAGATTTTAGAAGCCTAGTTACACACTTTCGTTTTCGACGAAACGTGATCGTTTGGGTGGATAAAGACGTCCTTTCGCAGCGGACACGATCCTTCGCAACGGACACGATCCTTCACAACGGACACGACACTTCAATCAAGACTCTTCAACATCTATAAATAAAGAGTTGATGGATAGTGTGATGGGTGTAGAAAAAAGAGATTAGTATAGAATTTATGCAGAAATTCTGAGTCAAGTGATTCAGAAGTTAGATTTCGATTCTGTAAAAAGCAATATGATGTACACACATTGTTTACTAAATAATAACAAACTTAGTAGCGTTTAGACATTGTTCCAGTTTAGTTTACATTTTGGTAGTAGACCGACCCAGTCTCTATTACGAAGATTCAAGGAGAAGATTGAGTAGAGGATCCGCCCCTGAGCCTGACAAACTCTAACGAAACCCAAGGAAAGGATTGACAACCCGTTCACTTGCACGCCGTCGAATGTTTCCATGCTCCATGTTCTCTGTAAACTTGTATCAATTTATATTTCATCTAATAAAGTCCGTTCTATTCGATAGATTTTTATGCAGCACTTATGGTAACCAATCCACTAAAGTGACTGCTGGTGTTTTCATTAAAATGTAGTTTAATTCAAAATCTTTACAAGGAAACTTTTTTGAACACTTAGGCAAATTATTATCTCGGTAGAGTTTTAATTTGGTTAAGGGAAATTATCCCGGATAAGGGTTTTGTCGCGTTCAAAGCCTATTAATTAGAGGTTCCGTCATTTATTTCATCTTTATAATTCGTACAAAGTTTAAAGTTGTTTTCTTTGCTTAATGCAAACAAATATACTTGTTTACTTTTCAAAAGTACTAAAACGTTCCTGTTTTGCAAATTCATTCTTAAATCAGATATTTTCTAACATCTTTATACTCTAATCTAATTCTTATTCTAGCAATTTCAAAAGCAAAACCGATTAAACGATTTTTCCATATTATAAACCTAAAAGTAAATTTAACCGATTAAGAATAAGTTTTTGTTGAAAAATGTTCCCTGTGGGATCGATATCTTTTATTACTACAAGCGTATACCGTGCACTTGCGGAAATCGCTCAACAATTAGTTAACCCCAATGGCATTACCAAAAACTCATAATGCCCATATCGAGTTCTGAAAGCTGTTTTCTGAACATCTCCTTCTCTGATCTTCAACTGATGATATCCGGTTCTAAAATCAATTTTTGAAAATATTATTGCCCCTTGTAGCGGATCAAACAAATCATCGATTCTAGGCAACGGATACCTGTTACAGATTGTAACCTTATTCAACTGACGGTAATCTATACACAACCGCATTGTTCCATCTTTTTTCTTCACAAACAACACCGGAGCTCCCCAGGGTGACACACTAGGTCGTATATATCCCTTATCTAACAACTCTTGCAACTGTATTTTTAATTCTTTCATTTCTGCTGGTGCGATTCTATATGGTGCTAGGGATATAGGAGCAGTACCCGGCTGTAAGTCAATTGCAAACTCGACTTCTCTTTCTGGTGGTAACCCTGGTATCTCATCTGGGAACACATCTGGATATTCATTCACAATTGGCACATCTTCTAATTTAGGAGGTTTTTCCCTGCTGTCTATCACATATGCTAAGAAAGATTCACACCCCTTCCTTAACATTTTCAAAGCTGTCATAACAGAGACTATATTTCTATGTACACCTCTCTCGCCTTGAAACACATATTTTTCCCCATTAGCTAATAACAGATTAACTTTCTTCCTACAACAGTCTAGCAAGGCTTGACACTTAGATAATGAATTTATGCCTAATATCACATCAAATGTTTGAACCATTAAAGGTACCAAATCCGCATGTATAAAGGACTCTCCTAATTTTACTTCACAATTAGGATAGACATGTGTACATACTAAAGATTCTCCCATAGGCATGCTAATAGTTAAACATTCAGGCATCAATTTCGACTCCCACATTACATCAGACATAAATAAAGGTGACACAAAGGAATGCCTAGCACCAGGATCAATACGCACATAAGCATCTTTTCCAAATAAAGAAATCGTACCAGTGATAACTTCTGCAGATGCAACAGCTTCTTGTGGAGTCATAGCAAAAACTCGAGGTTGGGTTGCAGCTCTATCCGACTGAGTACCCTGATTTCTAGCTCCCTGAGAAGTATTACCAGCTCCTCTGGCCATATTGGTACCTCTACCATTACCACGACCATTTCCTCTTCCAACTGAATTACCTCCACTTGTTCTGTCACCCTGTGATCCTCGACCTCTCCCAACAGTGTTCAATTTAGGACAATTAGTACGTACATGCCCTTCTTCACCACACTCATAACATGAAATTCTTCTTTTAGATTCTGTTATCCTCCCTGATGACGGGCAATCCTTTTTCAAGTGACCCCTTCCTCCACACTGAAAACATCCCAGAGATCTTTTCCTGCATTCTCCAGAATGAAATTTCCCACACTGAACACATTTTGGACCATTACCACTACTAGCAATGGAAGGACTATATGAAGCTTGGCTAATAGTATCAGATGCTCGGAAATTAGTACGGCTCACAGGTGCTCCTCTTGTGTTCTGACTCTGAGTTTGACCACCTCGAAACTGAGATGATCCCCCTTTCACAAACTTGGATCTCCCAATATCCCCTGACTGCTTCTGACTGTTCTCAGATTCTAACTTGCCTTTCAACTTTTCTTTCTGCAATGCTTTTTCCACCCAGCCTCGGTAATGTGTACCTTCATACAAACTCAGTTCATTCTGATAAAATGCACTCAGACCATCTTTGAACCTTTCACATTTAACTTCCTCAGTGGGAAACCACTGACTTGCATAACGGCATAAATCATCGAACTTATCCATATACTCCCTCATAGTCATAGTTCCCTGTTTCAAATTAAAGAACGCATTCCTCTTCGCTTTCTGAAATGATTCAGTCAGATATTCTTTCATGAATTCATGTTTGAAAACATCCCAGTTTAAACCTTCAGGATACAAACCCCTAACTCTAGTTAACCATGTATCTGCTGGCCCATGTAATAAACCAAACACGGTCTTTACTTTATCTTCAGTACTTAACTGCATAGTACTAAAGGCTTTTTCTGTAGCTTTTAGCCAATTATCAGCTTCCTCAAGTTCAATTGTACCCCTGAAATCAAATGCCCCACAATTTTTGGCATCTTTAATTAACTCACTAGGCCTTCGACGTGCCTCATGTGTTTCCATCATAGTTACTAAATCTTCAACTAATGTTCGGGGTTCAAGCTGCAGGATTTGTGCAACTTGTGGCATTACAGCTTGTGGAGTCACAGGTGGTACACGATGTTCAGGTTCGGGTGGTATTGGTGGAGGATTAACAGGTTGATTTTCTGGTGGTTGTCTTTGAGGTTGGGAAACAGGTGGAACTCTAGCATCAGAGGCTACACTATCCTCTATGCTCACGGGACCCCGTCCCAATTCTCTTCTTTCTGCATTTCTACCTCTACGCCTATTTGGAGGTGGTCGGCCACGTTGTCGTCTTGGATGCATCTATATGATGAACAAACTATTACAATTTATATATGTGATATGCATGAATAATATTTATTCAACTTCTCAATACACTTTAGTAAGTTATATACTTGACACGGATATACCTATATATATATACTTATGGACCAACCTATTGCTCTGATACCAAAATGTCAAACCCGATCCAAAATAGAATCGGATATGACAGTGAGACGTTACCACAGACGTGAACGAGTCGGAAGTAACATCTCACAATCAAATGTTAAGAATTACAAATCATGTTTGAACTTAAAAACATTTTCTACATATACTTTTACATTTGTAAAAGGTCGAAATCATTTATAATTTCCAATTACGAATCCTTTCTTGTGTGTTTTACCAAAACGAGTTCGAAACATAGAAAATTACTCCAATTCTAACTTGTTAACTTTTAATTTGCCTAATCTCACAAATTAACACCATACTTGGACATTAAAACAAAATCCAACATACCACAACTTTATATTCGATTCAAAATGGGCGACGTAAGTTCCTACATATTCACAAGCACAAAAAACGCCTATATCTATATGTACAAAATGGTATGCAATACCCTAGAAGACGACTTGGACAATTGTGGCCGTATCCAATCCTCGCCCTAGTGTCGAACACTTCCCTCAGTACCTCGTACTTCTTCGCCTAAAAACATTAAAACATTTGAAAACATGAGACAAAAATCTCAGTAAGCAACTATCAACTATAAAAACTAGTTTTTACGTAAAATAGCTATATGTATACATTTGTGAAAACATTTAACCAAACCAAACCTTAAACTTATTAACTTGTAAACAACATCAAATTAAAATAGAATGTTAATCAATAACCTCAAATCAAACTTAATCAAAACACAACGATTCTTATATAAACATTTACTAAAAACTGAAGTTCGAATCAAATTCAATATCGTATCCATCACCGAGTATCCCCTCGTAAATCGATCCACAACACGTAAACATAATCGAGACGTCTCTTTAACCATGCCTAATCCCGTATTGGTCTTACCCAACACTTCGTTGCCAATACCCGACTAGGTCTTTAGACTGTGTACACAGGCCATGTTCCTCACTGAACATGGTCTTCAAATATCAAACCACCCGTCCGGACTACTCCTGATGGATACAAACTTTACCCAAAATCCAACCAAACTTCAATTTCATCAAATAGATCCAACTTTACTACAATCATCAATAAATCAAAATCCAACATTTACTGAACCAAAATAGCAATTGAACCCTGAAGAAATCCAAAATATCATTAAAACCCTTAAAGAAATCCAATTGAACACTAATTGAACCAAAATAACATTAAAACCCTTAAAGAATTCCAATTGAACACTAATTGAATCAAATTCCAATTTGAACACTAATTGAACCAAAATAACATTAAAACCCTTAAAGAATTCCAATTGAACACTAATTGAACCAAATTCCAATTTGAACACTAATTGAACCAAAATAACATTAAAACTCTTAAAGAAATTCAAATCAACATCAATTGAACCCAAATAGCACTTAAACCCTTAAGAAAACCAATTCAACATCAATTGAACTAAATATCCCTTAAGAAAACCAATTCAATATAAATTGAACTAAATAATAATCAAACTCTTAGGAAAAACCAATTCAACATCAAAGTAAAACCAATTCAACATCAAGGTAAAACCAATACAACATCAAAATAGTTCAAAATTACCATTGTGAACTCATTTCCTTCAAACTTGAACACAATCTCAAATCAACAACCAATACTCAAATAATTTCTAAGAAAACCCTTAGGATACAAATTCGTGGAGATTTATAGCTTAATATACATATATTTATACATGCAAACCAAAAACTAGTTGATAGTTACTTACCTTAGCCTAAATTTGAGATTAACACCACAAAACCCTAAATCTGTCCCAAACTCTGCCTAGCCCGTATTCTCTTCTCACACCTCCAAATAAAAATCCCTCCGGTTAGAAGTTGCTTCTATGTGTCTAAAGTCTCCAGTTAAAATTTGAGGTCATTTGGACGGTTAGATCTCCGGCAATACCCAAAACAGTGGAGCTGCCCTGTTTTTGGTGGTGGTGGAAGGTGGAGGAGAATGGAGAGAGAGAGTGGAGGAGGAAGAACAATGTAAAATGATGAGTTGATCCAAATGATTTTCAATACTCAATAAGGCTATATATAGGCCTTGAATTAAGTGGTTAATTGGTCGTTTTGGTCCTCCAAAAATCTAATTTCTTTTAAAACTTACCCTAAACTTATAATTTTTTATAAAAATGTGCAATTACCCTCAAAACTATACCCGTAACACCCAATTAATCGACCAATCCTATAACGAATTTAATGTAACTTAGGGTTTGGGGTATAATAAATAAAATTTAAGGGCACGGACGTGACAATTCTCCCCACCTTAGAGAATTTCGTCCTCGAAATTTTACTTACCCGAAGAAGTGAACAAATGAGGGTATTGGTGTTTCATATCCGCTTCTCTTTCCCAGGTTGCTTCCTCCTGAGAATGTATGTGCCACAATACTTTCACAAGTGGTACTGTTTTATTCCTTAACACTTTTTCCTCTCTAGCCAAGATTGCTACTGGTTCTTCTTTATAAGTCAAATCCTCTGAAAGTTCGATTGGTTGCTCCTGGACAATGTGATTTGGATCACTTATATACCTCCGCAACATTGACACGTGAAAAACATCATGAATGTTTGAAAGATTTTGAGGCAACTTCAAACGATATGCAACAGGTCCAATTCTTTCCACAATTTCATACGGACCAATGAATCTAGGGCTCAACTTTCCTTTCTTGCCAAATCGGAGTAAACCCTTCCAAGGTGATACTTTCAGAAATACTTTATCTCCCACACTGTACTCAATCGGTCTACGTTTCAAATCTGCATAACTCTTTTGTCTGTCTTGAGCTTCTTTCAGTTTCTGCTGGATAATTTGTACCTTTTCAGTCGTCAATTGCACTATCTCAGGCCCCAATAGCTGTCTTTCACCCACTTCAGACCAACATAACGGAGTCCTACACCTTCTTCCATACAATGCCTCATAAGGTGCCATATCAATGCTAGACTGATAACTGTTATTATATGCAAACTCCATTAAAGGAAAATGCACATCCCAGCTACTTTGGAGATTTAGAATACTAGCTCTTAACATATCCTCCAAAGTTTGAATTGTACGTTCACTTTGACCATCTGAATGTGGATGGAAGGTAGTACTGAAGTTCAATTTAGTTCCCAATGCATCTTGAAAACTAGGCCAAAATCTTGATGTAAAACGAGGATCTCTATCAGACACAATAGAAACTAGCACACCATGAAGTCTCACAATTTCTTTGACATACAACTGTGCCAACTTTTCTAACGAGAAAGTTACCTTCACTGGCAGAAAATGGGCTGATTTGGTCAATCTATCTACAATTACCCATATAGCATCATTACCATGTTGTGTACGAGGCAATCCACTGACAAAGTCCATTGTAATGTGCTCCCACTTCCATTCTGGAATAGGAAGCGGTTGCAAAGTACCAGCAGGTTGTTGATGTTCGGCTTTGACTTGTTGGCAACTCAAACATCTGCTCACATATTCAGTTATTTCTCTTTTCATCCCTTTCCACCAAAAATGATCACGAAGGTTTCTGTACATCTTTGTACTCCCAGGATGCATTGCATAGGAGGAATCATGAGCTTTTTCTAATATCTCCTTCTTAATATCACTAATATTTGGAACACACATTCTATCTCCAAACATTAGCATACCATCTATTGAAATCTTGTAATCAGTACACTTTCCTTGCACAACTTCATCTTTAATCCGCTCCAAGAACTTATCTTGACTCTGAGCTTCTCTGATTCTATTCCTAAGAATTGGTCTCACTTTCAACATTGCACATAACACTCCTTCATTTTCACAATTCAACTCTACATTCAAAGCCCTCATTTGAAGTAACAAAGGCATTTTTACAGATTTAATATAACTCAAACTTCCAACATTCTTGCGACTCAAAGCATCAGCTACAACATTAGCTTTACCCGGATGATATTCAATTGTCAGATCATAATCTTTCAGTAGCTCAATCCATCTTCTTTGCCTTAAATTTAATTCCTTCTGACTCATTATGTACTTCAAACTCTTGTGATCAGTGAAAATGCGACATTTCTCACCATAAAGATAGTGTCTCCAAATCTTCAAAGCAAACACAACAGCAGCTAATTCAAGATCATGTGTTGGGTAATTCAATTCATGTGGTCTTAACTGTCGTGATGCATAAGCAATTACTTTATCATTCTGCATCAACACAATTCCAAGACCTTGCCTTGAAGCATCACTACAGGTAGTGTCAACACTGGAGCACTAATCAGTCTTGACTTCAAAGTATCAAAACTGTTCTAACACTCGGGTGTCCACTTGAATTTTACTCCCTTTCTCAACAACTGTGTCATTGGAGAAGCTATAAGTGAGAATCCATTCACAAACCTTCTGTAATACCCTACTAACCTCAGAAAACTATGTGTTGGTCCCGTGTGATTAGTTCCAAGGGGGGGTTAGGAACTAATATAAATTTTTTCGTTTAATTGTATACTGACTTAGTTATTTTGCAAGTTGGTCAGCTCAGCTTTTGGTCAGCTTGGCCAGATATGCTATAAGACAACTTTGGACGGATATTGACTAAAGTTGTTTTATTTATGAGTTAGATATTGACACTCTTAGAGGTCAGCTTCTAACTTAGCACTTGAAATTACTCAGAGTCAACTTTAAATAATTTTATATGCTGAGTAAATTTCACATACAACACATGCACATATATATATTGAGAGAGAGTTTAGAGATTACTCAGTATCACTTATCCTGGTTCGGCCTCTCCGCCTACGTCCAGTCCCCAGAGTCCTCCGGGCTTTTAGAATCCAATACTGAGCTCTTTAAAGCTAGAGCACAAACCAATTACAAGGCAGTTGAATATGCAAGAGTACCTTCCTCTATTCGTCTACTCAACTCCTACTAAGTGCTACAACCCAGCACCTAGATTTCTCTACCACTGAATGTTTACAGCCAAACACTCAGCACAGCACTCTCAATTTTACAATTGATAAAGACTTGTTCCTTTTCAAATAAAGAACACTTTAGAAGATTACAACTAATCACTCTAGCATTTACACAAAGAATGAAAGATGGGTGTAAGATCTATTTTTGTAACTGGGTGCTTTTGTATCTTTTCTCTCTTGTATTTTTTTCTTTGTAATCCGGCGATGATCCAAGGATTTTGATTGTCCTTATATAGGAGAAAATCTGGGATTGGATCATTTTGAAATGATGTAGTCGTTAAGGTTAAAACGGCTCTTTTAGGGGACAGATTCTGGTCAGCTTCAGACTGCACGGCCATTACCTTCCTCTGCATTTCTTCAGACGTCAGGCTTGTCCTCTTGCGTCTGGTTTGTCTTTTTGCGTCAGTTGTCCTTTACCAATAATCCATTGACCCATACATCTCGAAATGTGTCTTCTGCGTATTTCCAAGGATTCAATTATTGGTACAGAGGGGCGGTAATCATTGTCTTTTAGCTAACGACTATTTTTATGATGTCCTGAAGAATCACTCAGCTTCTACTTCGTAAAACCTTGTTATTTACAATTTCCAATCTGTAAGTTTAGTCAGCTCAGCTTCGTGGGACAGTTGTTGTGGGCGTGTATGTCTTTGTCTTTTGATGCTAAGTTTGATTCCACTCAGCTTGATACTTTAGGCTTCTATGCTGACCTCTTCCTGTCTTACTTTTTTTATATTTATCTTTTATTTATATTTATACTCAACATTGAACAAACGGATTAGTACAATTAAAATAAAGCACATAAATTTAATTGTCTCTTAATCATGGATGATTTTGTCAAATCAAAATCTTGTGGAAAGGTGTTTCAACAAACTCCCCCGTTTTGATGTTGGCAAAATGCATAATTATGGAACTCAGTTTTGAAATTCCCCATGATTGATTTATTTTTCATATTTCTGAAATTTCTCCCCCGTAAGGGTTGCATCTGTTAATTTTACCTTTTAAACCTGCCAGGATTTATTTGAGATAAACTAAGGATGTGTGTATTGACTAGATTTAGTTTTATTTTGAGTCTGGGTTAGCTTTCAGAAATGCTTTGAGTACTCAGTTTGATTTACTCGTTAATGTATATGCTGAGTATTAGTTTGTTCAATGTTTATGTTGATGTGTATTGACAAGCACAGAATAAAAGATAGTTCATTGAATAAGATAGAACACACACATACATAATACTTGTGTCCACAAAATATATTGCTAAACAAACACAAAAACATTTTCACACATAACCCCTTAAGTTTCACTTTTTCACACAGCCTTACCCTTTCCTTTCACTTTGCTTCCTGATGCACCTGTCTGTTGTTGAGTTCCAGTTTTAGTTCTCTCCCCCGTTTTGCCAGCATCGGGTTTATAGACAAAGGTTTCATTTCTTGCAGCTGAGGATAGAACATTCGAATAGCGTTGTAAACGCTTCGTGCTCTCACTCAAGCCGTCTATTACAGGTACGCAATCATCTCGAACATTTCGACAGTGATCAGATTGATAATACACTCATGGGACTTGCTAATCCAGGTAAGGGAGCTGGTGATCTGAGCAAAGGATTGATGATATATTTTCAAGAGGGCAGAATCATAGAAGATGCGTTGACCACTGTCATAGCGAACAGCCTGTAGAAGACCTTGTGAAAGTTTATCATTGATGGGGTCAACATCCATCTGAGCTGTGCTGACATTGAGAAGACTCACGGCTTCACTGAGTTGATCAATGGTACATTGAGAAGTGGAGGAAACGAGCTCTTGTGTACATGTAAGATCGACAGTCAGCTTGGCAAAGCATCCCTGCAACTCAGCAGATGTGGCATACTCAGGATTAGCCATTGGCCCAAGGTTGGGTAGTTCTGCTCTCAGTTTGGCAAATTGTTGATCTAACTCAGCTGAAGTTGCATAGCTTGGATTAGGGGTAGAGAGATTATTGATTTTTCCTTCAAGGGAGTTCATGTGGTTTATCATCAGAAGGAATAGCTCAGTCAGCTTGGCAATGTGATCTTGCTTAGGTTGCTGTGATTGGATGGTGGTCACAATACTGACAAGATCCTTGAGTCCCTTAATTTCCGTGAGAATTTGAGTGATGGCAGGTATATTTGTGGACTCGGGATGAGCAGACCTAGCAGCATCAGAAGTGGTGAACTCCTGGAGAAGAGATTGAGCCATTTCGATGATGCGACGGCCAGACTGAGTTGCACTAAGATAGGCATGTTGCTCAGTTGAAGTTGGCTCACAAGCAGGAATGGAGGTGGAGCTGGATGGCGATGGAGTTGGCTGCTTACTAGCTTGAGCAATTGGGTCTTGAGCAGGATGTGGAGTTGGAACAGGTGGATCCACAGTTTTCTCCCCATGTTGAGTGACTGGATCTTCGAGCTCTTGCTCGGCAGAGTTTGGATGTCGTGGAGTCTTGGCATGTTCCTCGGTGTGAGTAACAGAGGCTTGATTTTGCTCCGATTCCTTGGGAGGAGACTCAACATGGTGAGAAAAATATTCAAACCTGATATTGGAGGGATCCATAGTTTGCTCCAAAGAGGGAGACTCTGCTAGGAGATCAATGAGAGGAGTTTTGACAGCTTTCTTTTTCAGTCTTCTGAGTGACTTAGTTTTTGGAGGTGATGGGTCAATTTGAACATCTGCATCCTCAATCTCAGCTTCAACATTCAGATCCTCTCTTTGATGTTCCTCTTCTTCTTGTTCAACATCATGTGCCTCCTGATTTTGCTCCATATTATCCTGCTCAGCATGATCATTTCCTTCAGTATTAAGCTGAGTATCATCCTCTCTTTGTTCTTCTTCTTCGTCAGCTTGCTCAACTGGAGTTTTCTCAAGATCAATCCCAATGTTCTGAGTGCAGTGAGATTTGGGTGTCACAACCCAATCAACGGGGTCAGCTTCAACTATTTTCAACCCAGAATTTCTACTTTTCTTTTTTAGCGGCTGTTCTGGGGATTCTTCATGTTCTTCCTCGGGCTCAGCTTGCCCTTTCCTTTTCTCTGCTGATTTTGGTGTAACCTGAGGTAGGTCAGCATCAATATTCTTTCCTCTTGTCATAGCCCTCTTCTTCCTGGGCACAATCTCAATATCCTTTGCACAAGGGGCAAATGTCTTTTTCTTCTTCTTTGCTTTGGGGGAATCGGCAGGAACTTCCTCTAGTTCAACTTCTGGCTCAGCATTATCTGCTGCTAGCTCAGTTTCAATTTCTTGCTCAGCATCGTTTTCTTCCTCATCTTCCTCAACATCTTCACCTCCCTTTAGTGGTTGGTTGAATAATAACCCGGTTAGCAGAGCTGCGGTTATTTTTTCTCCCAAGCTTTTAGTCTCAGTGATGGTCTCAATCTTGTGATCTTCAAGGATCTTGGTGATGAGAGATCCTAGTCGAAGTTTCTTTCCCCCTTGTTGAAGTGCTCCCACAAAAAACACAGGCATATTCAGCGGACAATAGGTAGCATGTGCCATATGAAGCACTGCTCGAAATTGGAGGCAGACGAAGCTGAGTTGAGTTTAGGGAAGATAAAGTTTGTTAAGATGTAGTGCGCCGTCTTCTGGTTTTGCCCCTTCATCTGGTCAAGCATTTCCTTTGATACCTTTTCTTTTGTTGTTCTAAACTTGGTTCATTTGTTAGGAAAGTTGAGTAAGGTTGCTAAGTAGGATGGAGTAATGACAATTTTGTTTCCTTTAACGTGCGTCTCCAAATAATCAGCATCATCGTCAACATGGAGATCGGAGTAGAATTCCCTAACCAATCGTGGATAGGTGGTTCCGGGGAGAGAGAAGAGGTCTGTCCACTCGTTTTTCTCAATCCATTCAGAAAAAGGCTTTTCGTCGGTAACGAAGCTGGGAGAGAACCAGCGGCATTTGAGGACTTCCAGATTGTGGACTTTTGTGTGAACCTTCACCATGGTTCTAGCCTTGGGTTTCTTCTGCTTTGAGGAACTTGCCGGGTCCGTTTGACGACGTTTGCTCATCGATCTGCTCGGACGGACTCGGATGCTGGGACACAAATCGCTACGGGTGCTGGATTAGGTTAGACTTAGGAGGAGATTTAGGGCTTTCATCGGTGATTAATTTTCCAGAATTTTCACCGGAGATTTTCTGAGTGTTGGTCATTTTAGAGATTTTTGTGGAGGATTTGAGAGAGAGATTCTGAATACTAAAGGATTTACGCGTGAAGAGATTTGAAGAGTAATTCATCCATTATTTATATCCCTAAAACGATCCTATTAATTGAACTAGCAGTTTATCCTTGGGGCGTTCAATCGACAGAGATTCTGTCATTTATGACATTTCCAGCGCATGGGTTGTCTCATAATTGTTTGCCTTTCCTAGGTGCTTTTTATTACACGTGTTGGCATTTAATGGTGCAAGTGGGTTTTAGCACGATTTTCCTAGGAAATGAACCGTTTGTGATACTGAGTACTTAGTTCTATCAAGGTGCATTTTCTATCTTAGTACATGATAGTAGCTCAGTATATGTACCTACTCAGGATAATCACTCAACATGTATGTCCACTCAGTATGAGGTGATTTTTCTATATTTCAAGTTCAGTAAGTTGGAGTTATTTTACTCAGCATGGCATTTGCACAGCATTCAAATTTTCACTCAACATTCATTTGAGAATTATAGAAGAGGATTAGACATACCGATAGCTTCCCTTAGTATGTTGAATTGTTCATGTGCCAAGGGCTTGGTGAAGATATCTGCAAGCTGTTCATTTGTTGGCACATAGGTCAGCTTGATCTCATCTTTTAGTACGTGATCTCTAATGAAGTGATGCCTTATGCTGACATGCTTCATCCTGCTATGTTGGATTGGATTTTTAGACAGATCAATGGCACTCTTGTTGTCACATTTGATCTCTATTGTCTCAGTCTTTACTCCATAATCCTCAAGCTGTTGCTTTATCCACAGAACTTGAGCAACACAGCTTCCAGCAGCCACGTACTCAGCTTCAGTTGTAGACAGGGCCACAGATGATTGCTTCTTGTTGAACCAAGATACTAGACAGTTTCTAAGGAAATGACATCCTCCTGAAGTGCTCTTACGTTCTAGCTTATCTCGTCCATAGTCAGCATCAGTATATCCAATAAGTGTGAAGTCATTTGAAGTTGGATACCATAGACCTGCATCAACTGAACTCTGCAAATATCTAAAGATTCTTTTTACAGCTGTTAGATGAGATTCTCTAGGGTCAGCTTGATATCTCGCACAATAACATACTGAGTACTGTATATTCGGTCTACTAGCTGTGAGATAAAGTAACGAACCTATCATACCTCGATAGAGTTTAGTGTCTATTGACTTACTTTTCTCATCTTTGCATAGGATAGTATCAGTACCCATTGGGGTTGATATTGGTTTGCAGTCCATCATATTGAATTTCTTTAACATTTCCTTAGTGTACTTGGACTGGCTTATGAAGATGCCATTCTTACCTTGCTTGATTTGGAGTCCAAGGAAGAAGTTGAGTTCCCCCATCATGGACATCTCGAACTCAGTTTGCATCTGTTTGCTAAATTCTTTGCACAAAGATTCGTCAGTAGCACTAAATATTATATCATCTACATATATTTGTGCAAGCAGGGTGTGTTTTCCCTTTTTCTTAATGAACAAGGTTGTGTCAGCTTTTCCCTTGACATAGTTCCTGGTCAGCAGGAAGTTGGTCAACCTCTCATACCAAGCTCTTGGAGCTTGTTTCAGACCGTACAGGGCCTTTTTGAGTTTATAAACGTGGTTTGGAAATTTTGGATCTTCAAACCCAAGAAGTTGATTAACATATACCTCTTCGTTTATGAAACCATTAAGAAATACACTTTTGACATCCATTTGGTATAACTTAAAGTTCATGAAACTGGCATAAGCACACAATATGCATATTGCTTCTAACATAGCAACAGGTGCAAATGTTTCCCCATAGTCAATTCCCTCTTGCTGACTATAGCCTTGGGCTACAAGTCGAGCTTTGTTCCTTATCACATTTCCATGCTCATCTAGTTTGTTTCTAAAGACCCATTTAGTTCCTATAGGTTTTTGATCTCTGGGTCTAGGCACTAAATCTCATACCTCATTTCTGGTGAATTGGTTAAGCTCTTCTTGCATGGCATTTATCCAATATTCATCGTGCTCAGCATCAGCAAAATTCTTTGGCTCATGTACTGAGACGAATGCGACATTGCTGAGGTATTTCCTTAGCTGATCTCTGGTCATCAGCTTGTTATCGGTAGCATCAAGAATGGACTTTTCTGAATGCCCTCTTGGGATTTTTATTTCTTTGGGCACTGTTGAGTTATTTGGAACAGGTGTTTCTGCAATCTCTACAGGAATAGATTGGTCAGTAAATGTTATTTCAACTTCTTGCTTACCTTTGGTCAGCCCTTGTATTGATGATTCAGAGGCTCCATTTTGATCAGCGGAAGCTGAGCTTGGTTCATCTTCAGTGAGCTGAGTTGTCTTTCCTACAGGGTCAACTTCATTGAACTCAACATGGACAGACTCTTCTACAACCTGAGTTCGTTTATTATATACTCTATATGCTTTGCTGTTAGTTGAGTACCCTAAGAAGATCGCTTCGTCAGCTTTAGCATCAAATTTTGCAAGATTGTCTTTTGTATTGAGTATGAAGCATTTACATCCAAAAGCACGAAAGTAACCAATATTGGGCTTTCGTCCTTTCCAAAGTTCATATGGGGTTTTCTTAAGTATAGGTCTTACTAGAGCCCTATTCAATATATAGCATGCTGTGTGGACAGCTTCACCCCAGAAGTACTTTGGAAGCCTATTTTCACTCAGCATGGTTCTAGCAATTTCGACAATTGTTCTGTTCTTCCTTTCAACAACCCCATTTTGTTGCGGTGTTCTAGGAGTAGAGAAATTGTGGTCAATACCACTGGTTTCACAGAATTCATCAAACTATTGGTTTTTGAATTCTCCACCATTGTCGCTTCTAATATGAGCTACTTTTAGGTCTTTGTCAATTTCAAGCTTTCTAATAAGTGCAGTGAACATCTCAAAAGTTTCATCTTTGCTACTTAGCAAGATGATCCAAGTGTACCGAGAGAAATCATCTACAATGACCAAGGAAAATTTCTTACCTCCCAAGCTGAGTGGCTGGATAGGTCCGAAAAGATCCAAGTGTAGTAATTCCAATGGTCTCTTGGTTGAGACAATATTTTTACTTTGAAATGACTTTTTGGTTTGTTTCCCTTGCTGACAAGCTTTACATAATTGATCTTTCTCAAATTTCAATTTGGGTAATCCCTCAACTAATTGCTTTCTAGCTAACTTGGCAAGAAGGTCCATGCTGATATGCCCAAGTCTTCTATGCCATAGCCAGGAGTTATCCTCTTTAGACACTAAGCATATGTTTCTAGAAAACTGTTTTTCTAAGTTTAGCATGTATACATTATCTACGCGAGGGGCAGTTAAAATCAATTCATTTGTGTTCCCCTCGAGTATTTGACACTTAGTATTATCGAATACAACCTTTCTGCCGCTCATGCAAAGCTGAGCTACACTCAGTAGATTGTATTTGAGACCTTTAACTAGGGAGACTGACTCAATAGTTGGGTTACCTCCGATAGTACCTGAGCCGACTATCTTACCCTTCTTATTGTCTCCGAAGCTTACACTTCCACCTCGTTTAAGCTCTAGTGTGATGAATTGTGTTTCATCACCTGTCATGTGCCTTGAGCATGCGCTGTCTATATACCACAACTTTGACTTCTCTACGCATGTCAAGCTAACCTGCATTTTAAACTATTCATTTTTAGGTACCCAATTCTTTTTGGGTCCTTTCTTGTTAGTGTAAACAGGTGCAAAGTCATATTTCAACTTGTGACGACATACTTTTATAGTGTGGCTAGGCTTACCACAGAAGTCACAAAAAGGTACCCTTTGAGGGTTGTACTGAGTATAGTCAACATTGTTGTGTTGAGCATGCCAGCATACTTTTGTGAAATGCCCTTTTCTTCCGCAGAAGTCACATTGGACAATCTGCTTGTTATGCCAACACACATCTTTTGTGTGCCCCCTTTTTCCACAACACTCACATTGAGTGAATTGCTTATGCTGACTAGTACTTGTGTACTCAGCATGGGGTTTATTTCTACTTGAGCCTTTCACTTGACTCTGTAAGGTTGTGACATCCTTTCTAAGTTTCTTTGACTCAGATTGGACCTCCGTGACAAACTTATGCACGATTTGCATGTTGGTATGTAAATCTGAGTTGTCTTGGAGGAGATATCGGAGGTCACTCAGCTTGACCTCTTCAATCTCGTCACATCGCCTGCTGAGTGATTTTATTTTGTTATTGCATTTTTTAGTTAGCTTATATAAATCACTCAGGGCATTTACCATCTCATTTCTAAACAAAAGTAGGGGTGTTACCGCATTAGTGTGTACCTCCTGGTCAGTTTCATCAGAGAGGTCATTATGCTCAGATTGAGAATGGTCAGCATCGTCAGCCATGAAGCATATGTTGACTGTTTCATTTGCATCAGCTTCAGATGAGGTTGACTCATCACTATCGCTCCATGTTGCTACTATAGCCTTTTTGCTTCCCTTCTTCTCCTTCTTAAGGTTGGGACAGCTTGACTTGATGTGCCCAGTTTGATGGCACTCAAAACATGTGACAGACTTGGAGCTGTCCTTCTTGTATTTGTCACTCGACTCAGCTTTGTATTTGTCACTTCTTCTGAATGACCTTTTGCCGTTTCTGTCATTTCTTCTGAACAGCTTCTTCATCTTTCTAGTGAACATAGCTATTTCCTCATCATCAGTTGACTCAGCTTCTGTGGAGTCAGCTTTCATCACTAGAGATTTTTGTTTCTTATCTTCAGATTTTTCTTTTGCCTCAAATTTTTTCATAGAGATCTCATAGGTCAGCAGGGATCCGATTAGCTCATCATATTTGTAGGTAGTCAGGTCCTGAGCTTCTTCTACAGCTGTTTTCTTTGCTTGCCAACTCTTAGGTAGACTTCTCAGGATTTTCTTCACCTGTTCTTCTTCAGTGAAGTTCTTTCCAAGTCTTTTGAGCTCATTTATGATGTTGGTGAATCTTGCGTTCATTTCTGAGATGTCTTCATTTTCGTTCATCTCAAACAGCTCGTAGAGTCTCATATGCTGATTGACTTTGGACTCCTTAAACTTACTGGTGCCTTCATAGGTCACTTCAAGCTTTTTCCAAATCTCCTGGGCTGACTCACAACCTGAAATCTTATTGTATTCTGCAGCATCTAAAGCACAGTGAAGCATATTTATAGCCGAGGCATTATTTTGTAATTTCCTGAGGTCATCCTCTGTCCACTCAGCTTCGCTCTTAACAATTTTCTCATTGTCAACAGTTTTATATGGCATATGTGGACCTTGAACAATTGCAAGCCATGCACTCATGTTAGTGGCTTGAATAAAGTTTTTCATCCTATTCTTCCAGAATGTATAATTAGATCCAAAGAATAGGGGAGGCCTACTGATTGATAATCCCTCAGGGAGTATCTGTGTTGTTTGATTCCCTGGAAGGAAACGAGTGCTGTTCTCACCCATTTATGGGATCCGCTCAAGATAGTTATATCTTTGAGTAGAGAGCTTAGGCTCTGATACCACTTGTTGGTCCCGTGTGATTAGTTCCAAGGGGGGGTTAGGAACTAATATAATTTTTTTCGTTTAATTGTATGCTGACTTAGTTATTTTGCAAGTTGGTCAGCTCAGCTTTTGGTTAGTTTGGCCAGATATGCTATAAGACAGCTTTGGACGGATATTGACTAAAGCTGTTTTATTTATGAGTTAGATATTGACACTCTTAGAGGTCAGCTTCTAACTTAGCACTTGAAATTACTCAGAGTCAACTTTAAATAATTTTATATGCTGAGTAAATTTCACATACAACACATGCACATATATATATTGAGAGAGAGTTTAGAGATTACTCAGTATCACTTATCCTGGTTCGGCCTCTCCACCTACGTCCAGTCCCTAGAGTCCTCCGGGCTTTTAGAATCCAATACTGAGCTCTTTAAAGGTAGAGCACAAACCAATTACAAGGCAGTTGAATATGCAAGAGTACCTTCCTCTATTCGTCTACTCAACTCCTACTAAGTGCTACAACCCAGCACCTAGATTTCTCTACCACTGAATGTTTACAGCCAAACACTCAGCACAACACTCTCAATTTTACAATTGATAAAGACTTGTTCCTTTTCAAATAAAGAACACTTTAGAAGATTACAAGTAATCACTCTAGCATTTACACAAAGAATGAAAGATGGGTGTAAGATCTATTTTTGTAACTGGGTGCTTTTGTATCTTTTCTCTCTTGTATTTTTTTCTTTGTAATCCGACGATGATCCAAGGATTTTTATTGTCCTTATATAGGAGAAAATCTGGGATCAGATCATTTTGAAATGATGTAGCCGTTAAGGTTAAAACGGCTCTTTTAGGGGACAGATTCTGGTCAGCTTCAGACTGCACGGCCATTCCCTTCCTCTGCATTTCTTCAGACGCCAGGCTTGTCCTCTTGCGTCTGGTTTGTCTTTTTGTGTCAGTTGTCTTTTACCAATAATCCATTGACCTATACATCTCGGAATGTGTCTTCTGCGTATTTCCAAGGATTCAATTATTGGTACAGAGGGGCGGTAATCATTGTCTTTTAGCTAACGACTTTTTTTATGCTGTCCTGAAGAATCACTCAGCTTCTACTTCGTAAAACCTTGTTATTTACAATTTCCAATCTGTAAGTTTAGTCAGCTCAACTTCGTGGGACAGTTGTTGTGGGCGTGTATGTCTTTGTCTTTTGATGCTAAGTTTGATTCCACTCAGCTTGATACTTTAGGCTTCTATGCTGACCTCTTCCTGTCTTACTTTTTTTTATATTTATCTTTTATTTATATTTATACTCAACATTGAACAAACAGATTAGTACAATAATAAAGCACATAAATTTAATTATCTCTTAATCATGGATGATTTTATCAAATCAAAATCTTGTGGAAATGTGTTTCAACACTATGCACTTCATGTACATTCGACGGTGCTTTCCAGTTAGCTACAGCCTCAACTTTCTTAGGATCCACTAGAATTCCCTTAGCTGATACCACATGCCCCAAGAACATAATTTCATCAAGCCAAAACTCACATTTACTAAAGGGAAAATTACACAGAAATTCATCCTTTAAAAACTATTTACAATTATATAAAGCTATAATTTTTTATTATGTCAAACTAATAAAATAAGTACTTTTAATATATTTTAAGGATTAAAATTTATAAATTAGAAGTCTAAAATATATTTTCTAGGGTTTATGATTTATGAATTGGAGTCTAGATTTCTTAAATTATGGTGTAAAATCATAATGTATAAAGAATAATGACATATTAAGAATTATGTTTGGTGATATGACTTAGTTGTAATTTTGTACTTAATTATGATATTCATGTATTTGACCCATTACTAAATTTGGCATACAACTGCTTCTCTCTCAGAATCTGCAAAACTGTCCTCAAATGCTTGCTGTGGTCTTCCTTACTCTTAGAATACACAAGAATATCATCAATAAACACAATTACAAATGTATCTAAGTAAGGTTTAAATATTCGATTCATCAGATCCATAAATGCAGCAGGTGCATTAGTTAACCCGAATGGCATTACCAAAAACTCATAATGCCCATATCGAGTTCTGAAAGCTGTTTTCTGAACATCTCCTTCTCTGATCTTCAACTGATGATATCCGGTTCTCAGATCAATTTTTGAAAATATTATTGCCCCTTGCAGCGGATCAAACAAATCATCGATTCTAGGCAACGAATACTTGTTACAGATTGTAACCTTATTCAACTGACGGTAATCTATACACAACCGCAATGTTCCATCTTTTTTCTTCACAAACAACACCGGAGCTCCCCAGGGTGACACACTAGGTCGTATATATCCCTTATCTAACAACTCTTGCAACTGTATTTTTAATTCTTTCATTTCTGCCGATGCCATTCTATATGGTGCTAGGGATATAGGAGCAGTACCCGACTGTAAGTCAATTGCAAACTCGACTTCTCTTTCTGGTGGTAACCCTGGTATCTCATCTGGGAACACATCTGGATATTCATTCACAATTGGCACATCTTCTAATTTAGGAGGTTTTTCCCTGCTGTCTATCACATATGCTAAAAAAGATTCACACCCCTTCCTTAACATTTTCAAAGCTGTCATAACAGAGACTATATTTCTATGTACACCTCTCTCGCCTTGAAACACATATTTTTCCCCATTAGCTAATAACAGATTAACTTTCTTCCTACAACAGTCTACCAAGGCTTGACACTTAGATAATGAATTTATGCCTAATATCACATCAAATGTTTGAACCATTAAAGGTACCAAATCCGCATGTATAAAGGACTCTCCTAATTTTACTTCACAATTAGGATAGACATGTGTACATACTAAAGATTCTCCCATAGGCATGCTAACAGTTAAACATTCAGGCATCAATTTCGACTCCCACATTACATCAGACATAAATAAAGGCGACACAAAGGAATGCGTAGCACCAGGATCAATAAGCACATAAGCATCTTTTCCAAATAAAGAAATCGTACCAGTGATAACTTCTGCAGATGCAACAGCTTCTTGTGGAGTCATAGCAAAAACTTGAGGTTGGGTTGCAGCTCTATCCGACTGAGTACCCTGATTTCTAGCTCCCTGAGAAGTATTACCAGCTCCTCTGGCCATATTGGTACCTCTACCATTACCACGACCATTTCCTTTTCCAACTGAATTACCTCCACTTGTTCTGTCACCCTGTGATCCTCGACCTCTCCCAACAGTGTTCAATTTAGGACAATTAGTACGTACATGCCTTTCAACTTTTCTTTCTGCAATGCTTTTTCCACCAGCCTCGGTAATGTGTACCTTCATACAAACTCAGTTCATTCTGATAAAATGCACTCAGACCATCTTTGTGTTGGAAATTAGGCTAAGGTATAGCAGCGGAAATATAAAATTTTAACCTATTTCCATTTAACCACAAGATCCGTTAACCGTTATTTCATATAAAGAAGGATAAGAAGAAATACCTTTTAGAAGTTCTATCTACCGTTGCAAACGAAGTGCCCACAACTTTAAAAGAGATAGAAATTGTCTACCAATCTGCCCCTATCCGAAACAGACCTTCTAGACCTCCGAACAACAATCCCTTCGGTGGAAACGTGGAAGAATATGTCTAGAAGCTCCTGTCCAAATATCGCGATGATCCGACGGTTCAATCTCTAGGAATCCGCGAAATCGTGAACTGACCTGATGTAGGAGTAGTAAAACGAATTTCTCCCTTTTGTTTGTTTTTCTTCTTCGAGTTCCCAAACACGAAATAAAACACGGGAAGATTAATTTGGAATCAACCGTTGAATAGCAACCAAATGAGATTGCCTCTAACTAATCAACACAAGATCAAGGATAAAAGAAATAGATGAAAATTAATTGATCAAACGAAGCCGTAGAGAAATCTCGTCCTCGAACTAGGGGTATCGAATTTTCTCTCTCTTGGACTAGGTGAATTTCGAAAATCACAAGTAGGGTATGGCTTGCTTGGATTTCGAAAATCTCAAGGGAAGGGGTATTTATAATCTCTTGTATCTAATCCCTAGTTAGATAGAATTAGGTTACTGAATAGGAATTCCATTCGGAATAGAATTCCTAATTATTATCTCACTATATATCTAATATATTAAGGATAATAATAATAACCTTATTGGATAATAATAGGAGTATATTAATCTAATTAAAACTCCTAACTTAATTATCTTTTAATTAATTTAATTCATATTCCTAATCTAATTAGGATTAACAAAATCAAATTAATTATTCATGTATATCACTACATGAATTTCGACCCCCTTATGTCCATGGGCCTTATTGGGCTCAATTGGGCTTCTATCAATTAATTAACATCTATCTCTCTTTTAGGTTCCAAGTCTTATGTGTGATCCATTAGGTTCTTATTGCTTCTAGCCGTATGCAACGTTATTAAATTAATTTTCAAAGAATTATATTTAATCTTTGCATAACGGAATGATGTACAGAGTATGTGATTAGCAAGTCCGTAATCATTCCCCCAGAGCTATAAGAAGACATGTTGATTCTGTCGTTAACCTTTCCGTATTAGTTATAGTATAATTCGATCCTTTATCAACTACATCCTTGAACTGAATCTTATGACTATGGGTGATGTCAAGTCACATATAGCGAGACGTTCGTTTTACTTGTACAGGCCGAGTCAACTCAAAAAGATAGGTTAAGTGAAATCTGTATTTCTTACTCTTAAGCTATCACCTTGCAAGGATTTAGAGTCGAGTCTTCCACAAGCGATCCATGGATGTATCTCCCATTTATCGGGAGTGATAAATGCTCAATCCAATATATAACGACTCCGCAATTACTTCCTGTGATACCCAACGTCTACTGTTCACACCCCAGAGTCATCTCTGTTAAGGATCGTGTTACACCAGAGTCAAAGCATCACATTTCGTAATCCAGAATACCAATTAATATTCCTTTGAGTTTGAGGATTAGTTATACCTATTAATACCAATGAGATGAACAGGTGACAAGGATGAATCTACCCATCCTGTTATCTCAAATCGGATCCCCAATCCTAATGAACAACATTTCATCGGATCTATGTAACTGTCCAGATATCTGTATATATGAAGCTTGTGAGATCAGCTTTCTGTCGGACAAAAGACATTGTTACATACAAGTCTCAACAGTGATATGTCAATCCCAAACATATCACTTGACTTGGGGTGGTTTTAAGTTTATCAGTTTACTATAAAGTTTTATCTCACTTCATGCTTGTATGAACACTTTATAATCACTTTAAATAAACTTACGGATTTCCTTTTATTAGACTTTATTTAGTGCTTAAAAGGGATTGCCTATATATAGTTATAAAACATATATCTTATTAAACAAATGATATAAAGAACAATTCATTTACATTAAGTTTGTATCCTAGAACAATTGTCTATAGGACACTAAACCCCAACACTTCGAACCTTTCACATTTAACTTCCTCAGTGGGAAACCACTGACTTGCATAACGGTATAAATCATCGAACTTATACACATACTCCCTCACAGTCATAGTTCCCTGTTTCAAATTAAAGAACTCATTCATCTTCGCTTTCTGAAATGATTCAGTTAGATATTCTTTCATGAATTCACGATTGAAAACATCCCAGTTTAAACCTTCAGGATACAAACCCCTAACTCTAGTTAACCATGTATCTGCTGGCCCATGTAATAAACCAAACACGGTCTTTACTTTATCTTCAGTACTTAACTGCATAGTACTAAAGGCTTTTTTTGTAGCTTTTAGCCAATTATCAGCTTCCTCAGGTTCAATTGTACCCCTGAAATCAAATGCCCCACAGTTTTTGGCATCTTCAATTAACTCACTAGGCCTTCGACGTGCCTCACGTGTTTCCATCATAGTTACTAAAGCTTCAACTAATGTTCGGGGTTCAAGCTGCAGGATTTGTGCAACTTGTGGCATTGCATCTTGTGGAGTCACAGGTGGTACACGATGTTCAGGTTCGGGTGGTATTGGTGGAGGATTAACATGTTGATTTTCTGGTGGTTGTCTTTGAGGTTGGGAAACAGGTGGAACTCTAGCATCAGAGGCTACATTATCCTCTGTGCTCACGGGACCTCGTCCCAATTCTCTTCTTTCTGCATTTCTACCTCTACGCCTATTTAGAGGTGGTCGGCCACGTTGTCGTCTTGGATGCATCTATATGATGAACAAACTATTACAATTTATATATGTGATATGCATGAATAATATTTATTCAACTTCTCAATACACTTTAGTAAGTTATATACTTGACATGGATATACCTATATATATATATACTTATGGACCAACCTATTGCTCTGATACCAAAATGTCAAACCCGATCCAAAATAGAATCGGATATGACAGTGAGACGTTACCACAGACGTGAACGAGTCGGAAGTAACATCTCACAATTACAAATCATGTTTGAACTTAAAAACATTTTCTACATATACTTTTACATTTGTAAAAGATCGAAATCATTTATAATTTCCAATTACGAATCCTTTTCTCGTGTGTTTTACCAAAACGAGTTCGAAACATAGAAAATTACTCCAATTCTAACTTGTTAACTTTTAATTTGCCTAATCTCACAAATTAACACCATACTTGGACATTAAAACAAAATCCGCATACCACAACTTTATATTCGATTCAAAATGGGCGACGTAAGTTCCTACATATTTACAAGCACAAAAAAACGCCTATATCTACATGTGCAAAATGGTATGCAATACCCTAGAAGACGACTTGGACAATCGTGGCCGTATCCAATCCTCGCCCTAGTGTCGAACACTTCCCTCAGTACCTCGTACTTCTTCGCCTAAAAACATTAAAACATTTGAAAATATGAGACAAAAATCTCAGTAAGCAACTATCAACTATAAAAACTAGTTTTTACGTAAAATAGCTATATGTATACATTTATGAAAGCATTTAACCAAACCAAACCTTAAACTTATTAACTTGTAAACAACATCAAATTAAAATAGAATGTTAATCAATAACCTCAAATCAAACTTAATCAAAACACAACGATTCTTATATAAACATTTACTAAAAACCGAAGTTCGAATCAAATTCAATATCGTATCCATCACCGAGTATCCCCTCGTAAATCGATCCACAACACGTAAACATAATCGAGACGTCTCTTTAACCATGCCTAATCCCGTATTGGTCTTACTCAACACTTCGCTGCCAATACCCGACTAGGTCTTTAGACTGTGTACACAGGCCATGTTCCTCACTGAACATGGTCTTCAAATATCAAACCACCCGTCCGGACTACTCCTGATGGATACAAACTTTACCCAAAATCCAACTTTACTACAATCATCAATAAATCGAAATCCAACATTTACTGAACCAAAATAGCAATTGAACCCTGAAGAAATCCAAAATATCATTAAAACCTTTAAAGAAATCCAATTGAACACTAATTGAACCAAAATAACATTAAAACCCTTAAAGAATTCCAATTGAACACTAATTGAACCAAATTCCAATTTGAACACTAATTGAACCAAAATAACATTAAAACCCTTAAAGAATTCCAATTGAACACTAATTGAACCAAATTCCAATTTGAACACTAATTTAACCAAAATAACATTAAAACTCTTAAAGAAATTCAAATCAACATCAATTGAACCCAAATAGCACTTAAACCCTTAAAAAAACCAATTCAACATCAATTGAACTAAATATCCCTTAAGAAAACCAACTCAATATAAATTGAACTAAATAATAATCAAACTCTTAGGAAGAACCAATTCAACATCAAGGTAAAACCAATTCAACATCAAAATAGTTCAAAATTACCATTGTGAACTCATTTCCTTCAAACTTGAACACAATCTCAAATCAACAACCAATACTCAAATAATTTCTAAGAAAACCCTTAGGAGACAAATTCATGCAGATTTATAGCTTAATATATATATATTTATACATGCAAACCAAAAACTAGTTGATAGTTACTTACCTTAGCCTAAATTTGAGATTAACACCACAAAACCCTAAATCTGTCCCAAACTATGCCTAGCCCGTATTCTCTTCTCACACCTCCAAATCAAAATCCCTCCAGTCAGACGTTGCTTCTATGTGTCTAGAGTCTTCAGTTAAAATTTGAAGTCATTTGGACGGTTAGATCTCCGGCAACACCCAAAACGGTGGAGCTGCCCTGTTTTTGGTGGTAGTGGAAGGTAGAGGAGAATGGAGAGAGAGAGTAGAGGAGGAAGAACAATGTAAAATGATGAATTGATCCAAATGATTTTCAATTCTCAATAAGGTTATATATAGGCCTTGAATTAAGTGGTTAATTTGTCTTTTTGGTCCTCCAAAAATCTAATTTCTTTTAAAACTTACCCTAAACTTATAATTGTTATAAAAATGTGCAATTACCCTCAAAACTATACCCGTAACACCCAATTAATCGACCAATCCTATAACGAATTTAATATAACTTAGGGTTTGGGGTATAATAAATAAAATTTAATGGCACGGACGTGACAACTTTCAAATGTAATGTCTTATTTCTTTTAAAATTTTAATTATTACTATAAATTGTTCAAATATTTAATATATATTATTTTAAAAAATATATAAAAAAAACAGAAAAAAGGGAAACCTGAAAGACGGAAAAAACACGAAAAATTTTGAAAACGAAAAAACAATAAAAACATGATTATAGAGATGTGAAAAGCTATGAAAACACAAAAATAGGAAAAACATGTAGAAAAAACTCATGAAAACAAGAAAATGCAAAAAAACACACACAAAAAACACAAAAATATGTGGAAAACATGAAAATGTTTAAAACACGAAAATATGAAAAAATATGGAAAAAAGAAAAGTGTGAAGAAAATGTAAAAAAACGTGAAAACACAAAAATCGAAAAAATTCGAAAATCACGAAAATCAAAAATATTAAAAACAGAAAAGCATGAAAAAGTAGGAAAACACTATTCTTTCAAATCCCAAACCCCCCAAAAAAAACCCCAAAAAGTAGGAAAACACTAAAATGTGAAAAAGCAAAAAACGTGAAAAAACGTTAAAAACACGAAAATATGAAAAATGCGTTTATTACGTTTTTTCATATTTTCATATTTTTTTTTGCATTTTTTTTTACACTTTTTCATGTTTTCCAAGTTTTCTTATTTTTTGGTGTTTGTTCACATTTTCGTATTTTTCGGGTTTTGTCACGTTTTCGTGTTATTCACGTTATTGTATTTTTTTTGCATTTTTTTTCACATTTTATTATTTCGGTTTTTCGTGCTTTCGGTTTTTTCGCGTTTTTGTATTTTCCGCATTTTGTTACTTTTTCGTGTTATTCACGTTTTTCATGTTTTTCGTATTTTTTCACGTTTTCGTGTTTTGTTTGCGTTTTTTGTATTTTCATGTTTATCACGTTTTTCACGTATTGTCACATTTTTTTGTATTAGCATTTTTTACGTTTTCGTGTTTTTCGTTTTTTTTTACTTTTTCATGTTTTTCGTATTTTTTCATGTCTTCGTGTTTTTCGTATTTTTTCACGTTTTTAGTATATTTCGTGTTTTGTCACTTTTTCGCATTATTCATGTGTTTGGTTTTTTTTTTGCATTTTCTTATTTTTCCCGCTTGTTCACGTTTTCATGTTTTTCGCGTTTTTTTTGCTTATTCTAGTGTTTGTAACTTTTTTGCATTATTCACGTTTTTGTGTTTCATATTTTTCGTATTTTTACATTTTTAACCGTTTTTCTCATTTTTTTCATTTCTCACTTTTTTTATATGATATAAATTATGGATTCGCCAAAATACATAGGATTTGAGAAATGGACTAGAGAGAAGATTGAGGATTTAATGGAGGGTAATTTTGTAAATTATAAAAATACAAAATTAGGAATAAGCTATTCCTTTGATAAATTAAAGAGTAGATATTCCATGAAAACAAGGAATAAGGATCCCATGGAATAGCTATTCCATAACAAATATTGAACCAAAGGTAGGAATAACTATTCCTTAGGAATAGCTATTATATATAGGGATGGCAACGGGTAGGGTACCCGCGGGTAGTGCCAATCCCAAACCCTTACCCGTTTATTTTTTAATTACCCGTACCCTTCCCATTACCCTAACGGGTATATGTTTTGCATCCCATACCCGTCCCATTTAATTCACGGGTACTCGCGGGTACCCTTACCCATTAAGAATCAATAAATAAAACAAAAAATATTACAAATTTAACAAAGTATAAATTTAATAAATTATCCATCTAAAAATTGAACAAATTGAACCTTAATCAATAAAAATAAAATAGCTTAGTGGCATCACTTAACAAAAGGGTGGTATTCAAATCGCACATCTTACATCTAAAACACAATAATATTTTTTAATATATAAAAACGTTATGACGGGTAACGGGTACCGGGTACCCTAGGGGGTCTTCCCATACCCGTCCCATTACCCTAACGGGTAATGGTTTTGATGCCATACCCGTCCCATACCCTTTTATACAAGGTACGAGTAGTCTCATTAGGGTCGGGTAGTGCCAGGTACCCACGGGTAGAGTACACGTTGCCATCCCTAATTTATATACCTCCCTCTATTCCGCGAACCAAACGAGTCCTTAGGTGTAAAATTGCTCTTTGCTGCCAACGTTAGAGTAAAATTGCACCATTTTATCAAAAATTTTAAAAGACTGATTTCGCTATTATTTAACTATCATACAAGTTTATCAATAAATTAAAGTAGTTTCGTACATTTTTTTTGTTATTTGTAACTATATTAGTAATAAAAAATATTTTAGACACTTTGATAAAAAAAAATTATGTTTTAACTTATAGGGTTGCAGACTTAATTTTTAATATTTTAGCAGATTTTTTAACACTAAATATTTTAGACATAATTGATGTTTGCAAGGTCGAATTTGAAATTGACTAAAATTGGTCTTGTTTGAAAAATTAGAATTAAATTTGTACTATTTTGTACGTTGTTGTTAATTAGGCTTAAATTTGACTCTTATCCTCTCTCTATATTAATAATAATAAAAATTAAAATTTAACCCTAAAAACAAACAGTTTATATATGAACATAATGATTATAATTAATTATTATTATATTAGCTCATGCGTTTAATTAAATTAATTTGAAATCTTTTATTACTGATACAAATTGAAAGCGATAAAGTGGAGGTTTTAATCATAAACCAACAAAGATGTTCTTATCTAGAAGGAGTGAATCCCAAGATAAAGGTATAAACCTTGAATTCTCAAAGAGAAAGTTTAGATTGATCAACACGTTCTTCTTCCTTACAAAGATGAGGTTTAAATACTTCCCCTAAAGAAAACTAAAAAGACATAATTACCATTACTAGGTTTACAACTAAAGAAAGAAAATAAAGGATAAATTAGGCAGAATTATATCCTTCCTTGTGAAGGAAAGAAATCTTGAAAAATAAACAGATTGTATATCCTTCTTTGTGAAGGAATGAAGACTTGTAGAATAGGTAAAAGGTATATCCTTTCTTATGAAGGAAAGAAAGTCTACGGCTATCCTTCCTTCACAAGAGGAGAACTCACTCCTTGGAAAGGAAGTAATCTCTAGGATCCGCCTTGCCCACTTTAGAAGATGATCCGCTAGGATTCAGGGTAGAGTGGGATCCGCCAGACTGGATGTCCGCATCAATTACAAATAGTGAAACCACTCTAGTTAAATTTTTATTTACCAAATGCACACGTTTCACCGACATGATTATTATAATCCAAAAACTCTGGACGCAGAGTTGTCATACGCGTTTCACAAATGCTGGATTGAAATTCTGATCTACTGACGGAGGCATATGCGTTTCTCATCACCGTCTATATATTAGGAGTTTTTGTAACAAAAAAAAATCACCTCCAAAATTTGCACCTTTTCTCTTTGGTCCCTTTGCTCTCTCAGGTCAGTATTCAATTTGCCAACTTTTTTTTGTGCATGCCATTAAACGTTAGGACCAAACTGATATCAAGAATGTAGAGAATACACCAAATTGATATCAATAACATTGGGAACACATGTTTCCTAACAAATTCATGAGTAAATCTGATATATGTCGAGTATGGTATATAGGATGCATAATGTGGTGCAACCAGACCCCTCTAATTTATCAGCTATTTTTTTTATCTCTTCCATTTTTAATTGTTGTTTCTCCCTTTTGAGTGATTTTTCTATAGGATGAACAAATGGTGAGAGATTAAAATATATCAGTTGTTCTCATTCTGGATCATTTGCCTTTATTCTTAACTTTCCCATAAAACTTTTATCCATTGCTCTGGTATCTCAACTTCTTTTTTCCTATCCCCTTTCCAATTTCTCTAACTTTACTCTGCCTTTTTTAGTTCAGTTGTAATCCTGATATAGAAGAAAGGCCCTAACTTTTTAAGTTGAACTTCATTGTCTGTTGATATTTGTTTGTAGTTCTTGAGCTTCGATTCATTTTATAATAGGAAGTTGTCAAATTTATAAGCTGAATCCAGCTTTCCTTTTTTGGAAAATTTTCCCTTTTTATTGGTCAATTGATAAAATTATTGCTTATATGCCTGCTGATGAAATCTTTTTAAAGAATCCAGTGTTAACTTTGTTTCTTGTTAAGATTATGTGATTGGTTGTGGTTTCCTTTGTTCATTTATCTCTCATGCTTATATAGATTGCGTTCCATGGCATTATTCTGTGTTGGTGCAAGTTCACTTTGAACGTCATTGGTGTCATCAGATTAAATCGTTAACTGATAGTTGATACTGTTAGTCATATCATAAACTAATGAGAACTTATGTGAAAAGTTTATAATAATAGCTACTGTTTTCTCATCTTTTTCTATGACATCATAGCAAAATTTTAGCTTCTATCCCCTTGTGTATTAATTGTGGATTCAACTCAAACATATTATGTACAAGAAGTTAATGGAAGTGTTGGAGGATTATCTCAAGTTAGAATGAGTTTGAATACCCTAATCAAGCAAAGTGGATATTTTTTTTCAAAGTTCTTTGCTCTTTATGTCATGCTTTGCTTCTACTCTTTCATTATGATACAAGCCTGGTTTTTCCATAAACTCTCCATAATTAAGTTTGCCTAACTCTTTTGATTGTTTAGTTGGAGACATACCCTGATTAGCATTCAACTATGGATGTGTGTAAATTCCTGGCAGAGAATTTTGCGTGTATTTGAGTTCAACCTTAGTTCGTTGATCTGATCAATCTTCTGACATACCAATTAATTCATTTTTAGCTATAATCTAGTTTGGTATGATATGTTTTTACAAAAAATTCTTTCCAACCTCCTAGGTTGTGAAGCTTCATAGCTTCTAAAATGCATATTTTTGTATTCAATATATTTCTTATATTGAGCAGTAAATGCAATGTTATGTAAGGCTTTTCATCTAGAGAGTAAGGTTATGTAATTATGTTGGGAGTCACAACAGTTTCTTCTTAAGGGTTACTTTACTTACATTCCTGAGATATTGCAGCCTCTTTTTAGACTTTTGTACCTTAATTAAAAACTCTTTTGCCTGAAGGCATTTGTATTGAATTAAGGAACAAGTTGCCCTTGAATTAATGTCATTGTTGGGCAGAAATTTTGATGGAAATAAAGCTATTTTGACCCTCCGGTCATGTGGGAAACTCCCTAATCAGGGGTTTTCAGAAGAAGACACAAAGTAGTGTCTTCTTCGTAGGTGGGAAGGGCATTTCACCCTTTCATCTATTTTTTAACCCTAAGACAACCCAAAACGACGTTGTTTTGGGTTGTTGAGGGTTAACAAAATAAAGAGATGGAAAGGGCGAAAATGCCCTTCCCATCTCTTTATTTTTTTAATTCTGATTTCTGGGCTTTTTCGCCCTTTCCCCTTTTTCAATGCTGTAGATGATTAGTTGTTATTCTGATCCTATACTTCCTCTATTTTTTTTTTATTTGATAATCCCTATATTCTTTTATTTATACATCATTTAAGATTGATTGATTGATTTATATATTATATTTGATATTACCAATGGATTTTTAACATTTTTTTTCTCAAATTCACTCTAATAAGAGATATATTAATGCAAAGAATCATATAATCACTCGTAAAGTAGAGTTTTAGTGAGAATATTAAAATTAAATTCCAGTTCATCAGTTTAATATATTTTATTGATTTTAATTAATAACTTTAATCATGGATTGATGTTTTTCAAGATTAATTTTAATTTGAGAGGTGAAGTTATCATTTTATTTTGTAATCAATGATTAAAATAGAAATATTAGTTTAAATTGAAAAGCAATAATATAATGTGATAGAACTCATTTTTAACTATTCTATTACATTATATTTGATTTAGTTATTTAAAATTTATTGTATTTCAATTATTTTTTACTATATATATTTTCTTGATGTAAAATTATCACGTTCGTGTTCCAAAATTTATATAATATGTATATATATAACTAATGATATGTTTAAATAGAAATGTTTTAAGTTTAGTACTATTATTAATACACTAAGACAGTAAATTAGTTAATTATTGTTTATTGGTATTAATCATGTCACTTGACAAATATTCTCGGTTTCTTTAAAAAAATATTAATTAAAAACTAAATAAATAAGTAAATAAAGAACAAAAGAAGAAAGAAAATGGATTAATAGTAATTAGGTGGTAGTCTTTAGAAGCCTACACCTTTCATTCCAGTAAGGAGGTGGTAAGTGATTATTTGACACATGTATTTCCAATTAAATTTCTATTCCTGGATATATATAAAATGATATTTTTATGGTTTTAAATATAATTAAAACATTGTTTTGAAAAGGAGGAGGTGGTAATTAAATTGACAGATGTCACAAACATAGAATGTACCACATGTTTAGTAATTGGTCTAGAATCTACTTAGTAAAAGGAAAAAAACATAATATACTCCCTGGTTTTATATAATAGTCAAAGATATATAATAGGGAGATAACCAATTTTACTAAAAAAAGGAGATGAATTCCTACGGGATTTTTAAAGAAAGAATTGGTGGTCTTTCATTTGTGTTCTTAACCATAATCTGAGTAAAAGCAACGTGGAGTTGTTTTTGAATAGATACAAGGATTTCGTATGGCCGGATTAGACGTGTAAAGTGTCAAGCTTTATGATAGTCTGCAAAAGGTAATATTTACTATTATTTTCTCTTTGATAGAGTTCCAATTTAATAGTCATATATTAAAATAGACAATCGATTAGAGATTTCGGTCACAGTCACGGAAAGCATTTAATAGACGATCGATTAGATTTGACGATTGTTACTGTCTAAATTTTTAAATATTGAAAAATAATAATACTATAAAGAATTTGAAAATAAAAATTTATACAGATAGATTCCTAGCAGTATCACGAGTCTAATTGAACCTTCGGTCGTTTTCAGTTTAATGTTAGGTTACAATTTCGGTGACAAACATAAATGGTCTGATAAAAGTGTTTGGTTTAAAAGTTAGTTTTATATAATAATTAAGTGACTTTAATTTATCGAATTAAAATAAGTTTCAATTTTAAATGATTTAAGTGGTTTTGAATACGTTATCTTAGATTGTTTAAAATATATCATTTAAAATATTTATATACGTTTGATTTTGAATATTTGAAGAATGATTATTCATTATCGTGGTATTTTGGAAATTGGGTTGGAAAATGCATTTGACTATTTTATACGAATTGTTTTTGGATTGAGAAAGCTGTTGCGGTTGTTATTGTTATAATTTCTGTGATTTGGAATGAAGTCCAAATATGATTTTTATTTGTGATATTTTGAAAGAAAGATAAAATGGTTTTGTTCATCTAGGATTGCTCGGGGTAGGAGTTGTAAGTTGTAAGACCATATCTAATGGCGGTATGGCCAGAGTGCACGGCTGGTAGTCCTAACGTTAGGCAATGCGAGATATGAATGAGATATCTCGATTATTGATATGATTGATGTTATGATAAGACCATATCTAATGGCGGTATGGCCAGAGTGCACGTCTAGTAGTCCTAACGTTAGGCAATGAACGAGATATCTCGATTATTGATATTATTGATGTTATAAGAAACAACACGGGTGGAATTCGAGGATGGACACACGTAAATTTTGTATTACGCTTTGACAATGTTTGATGATTTGAAATACAATGTCTTACAAGTTGGTTTACAATTCGGTTTGTTAAAGCAATTTATTTGATTATGAGTTGGTTTGATAAAAATATCTATTTGATTACGATTTGATTTGCTAAAACGGTTATTTGTTCATGAACTGGTTTTGATAAAATGTTATTTAATGTGATTCCTTTTGATAAAAGGATATATATATATATATATAATTATATAGAAGTAAAGTGAAATATATAGTTAAATGATTAGAGTGTCGATCAACGTATCAATTAATTAAGAGAACTATCTAAAATAGGTAGAACTACGTGGCTTTGATTCTCGATTTAAATATTCAAAGGTATTCGGGATACGTAGGAAGCTTGATAGAATTATCAAGTACAAGCCAAATAATTATTAAAATTTTAGGTAGTTCAAATAAATTTTTATCTGTTAGAAAATAAGTTTGATTTTTGGACTTTTAGAATTTGATTATCCTATTTTCCCTTCATACTCGATGCCGTTTAGGGTCGGGTGTGACAAAAATTATATGAAATATTAAGTATCCGATAAAAATTTATCACACAATTTCAAAATGTTTAAGACAGGTCTAATAAAATGCATGGAGGGTTATTAAAAAAAAAGTGAAATATTTTAACAGGCAAGTTCATTTCCTTAATTTTAAAATATCATATTATCATATAAATATTTATTCTTTTGTTAGTTTACAGTTATCAAATTAATTGTTTAATTTTTAAAAATATGTACAAAGATGTGTCGGTTTATGAATAAGTACTTTAGATTTTAATTTTTTTTGACAAATTTCCAATTTTTTTTTTGATATGTATGAATTATATGTAATAAAGCAATTAATTTGTGACATCTATATAAATGACCTAAACTTTATTCAATTTTGTTAACACACCTTGAAACTTTTGTAGGGCGTTCGATGTCTTTGTCCTTAAAAATGGTGTTTTCTAAAGTTGGTATTTTTCTCATGTGCATAGCTCTACTAACAGACACATACATGGTAGTGACAACAAAATCAATAAATGTGGCTATTTTCATTAATGATGTTGAAAACATAAGTAGTACTGTTGGACGAAGCTTATTAGAGAAAGATGATGATGATAAGACGAAACGAATATTACTTGGATCTGGTGAAGAAAGAAAGAACATCATAAATTATGAAGCATTATTACGTGGAACACCCTATTGCGGGCTAAGAAGTAATGGATATCGTGAAAAGAAGCAACAAGCAAATAAATACAGTAGAGGGTGCAATCCAATATTTAGATGCATGAGCCGTTCTGGAGTAAGGGACCAAGGCCAAGTTGGTAAAAATAAAGTATATAACTTTATAAGTATTATTTATAATTTCTTAGAGTCTTTTCAACGAAGAATTGTCAGTTTGTATAAATAAATTTTGTGTTGCCCATATAAAATATGGTGTGCAATTTCTCTCCTTATTCAAATAAATGGAATTGTATTATTATTATTATTATTAAAAAAGAAAGGACCATTTATTTTCGCTTTATTCCTAATGTTTTTGTTTATGCTAAAAGTATGATATTGTTAGATGTTACTTATAGTTTTTTATTAGAGGCACTATTTACTCTAAATTAACTTATAAGTTGCTTTATATTCAAAATGCGACTTAATAAACTTAAGGTATAAATTTAACCTATTATGAATTTTTTTCGAGATATGTTCCACGTATGTGTATATTATAGTGATTAATTTAGTATATATTTTCTAATTAATTTATATTTATTTAAATTTCATGATTTATGTTTATGTCATCTATTTACCAAAATATATATTTGTGTTTCTGTCATCTATTTTAGCATAAGATTTAATTTTTATTTAATTTATTTTGGCTAAATTTAATCTTAGTTAAATATTTTCTAAATATATTAAAAATTCTCAAATTTATTACTTAATTGATAGAAATTCCAAATTATGTTACTGAAGTGAAAAAATTTCAACTTAAAACTATACAATGTTTTAAAAGATAAACTAATACGTTGGAGAATTTCTAAAATAGGCAATATTTTAAAAGATAAACTAATTCGATGTAAATATAGTGAGAGCTGGATTGGATTTGGACAAAGTATTTAACTGCTAAGTTAGATTAGACTTTGTCTTATCTCAACTTAACCCGATACATGAATATATACACTTGTATCAAACAATTCAATACATATATGACGCATGTATTAATTTACTTTCATATTGAACAAAAACCTATTAGAATCAGGTAAATTTGAGTGATATGTATAAAATTAAAATAGAACCATAATAAAAAAAAAATTATGTGTATAAAATTAAAATAGAGAAATAATAAAAAATTTATGAGTATAAAATTAAAACGAATAAAAAAACACAAAAATAGATTTCAAATTATAAAATTTAAGGGCTAAATTAAACAAAAATTTAAATTGAAAGGCTCAATAATACAAATATTTATAATTTAGGGGTTAATAAAACAAAACATTATTTTTAATATTCAATAGCATAAACACATAAATTTCATTTTTTTTGTTTCATTAAATTCTTAATTTTTTGTTTGGATACATTAAGATTCATTAAAAGGGTTGGGCTTTGAGAATAAAAATAAAAGGGTCGGGCTTTGAGAAAATATTAGTGCGTTAGATGGGTTGACCCTTTTAATTAGAAATCCTATTCATTTAAAATGAGTTAGATGAGTCAACCGATTTACGACGCAACTCATAAATGAATCACCCTAATTCATTTAAGTGTAGGTTACATGAGTTGCTAGATGGGTTGTAACTCATTTTTACATCCTAGGTAAAAAAGGAAAGAAATGGAGACATAACAATATTGGATCAAAGAATGGTACGAATGAACTACAAATAAGAAATCTGAATCAATGTGTAGAAAATGAAAAGTATGGTATATATAGAGATTCTTACATGCTTATTACTTTCTCTTTAATTCTCAACAGGGAGAAAAAGAATGTGCATATATGTAAAAACATGACAGTGTAAATTCGGTGCAACGTGTAAAGCTTCATTTAGTTATGTCTTCATCATTTTAAAAACTACCATTATTGGATTCCTTTTTTAAAAACTCGGTTTTATAAGTTGTTTATTTAGTCATAGAGAGTGATTTGTTTTTAGTTTCTTTTACGCATTGGACTCCTCATCGACTGATTTCCATGTCTATATATATATTAGGACATAATTACAATTTTTATTGTCCTCCAAATTGTGAATTTCTCATATATTTTCTCAGGCAAAACCATTAGGTATGTTTGTTCTTTCAGAATTAAAATTCTATGCTTTGTTTTCTATTCAAAGTTTGGTCTTCATTGTTTATATTATTGTTGTATGTTTGTTCTTTCAGAATTAAAATTCTATGGTTTGGTTGCTGACAGGGGTCAAAAACCCCTATCTTTGGGTACAATTTTGGGACGGTTTTTAGCATAATTTTATGAATAAGCGAACAATTCTTGCATTTTTATGCTTTTGTGTGAGTTAGTTAGAAATTGTATATGTTCTATTTACTTTTCGTTGTTTAGGCTCGTTTTCTGATTATTTTAGGCAAATATGGCCAAATTAGCATGTACATTAAATTTCCATTATCTTTTATGGCTAATTAATTGGTCCGCCAAAAGTCGCACCAAATGAAGTATTTACTCAAAACAAGCGATTGGCGGGTCAGTTTAGCCTTCGAACTAATGTTATTTGGAGTTTATGTGGGTGTGCAGGAACGAGTTTGGGCGAAAATTGCGTTTCGGGACATCCGGCAGTCGCGCAAAGCTTTTGGGAATTTCCGCTCGTCGAAATGGCCTTTTTAGGGCCAGATCGGCGAGCTGTCACTGCCAGCCCGGCGAGCAGGCCCCTAAGGGGCCAGCTCGGTCGAGCTGGCTCGCCCAGCTGCGCCTCGGGAATCAGTCAAAAGACTAATTCCTGGCCCCACGACGCCACGATCGACCCCACGTCTTCCCACCTGCAAAAGGAAACGAATTAGGTCAGAAAGAGGGCCCGAACCGCGACTATAAATATGACTTTCATATTGTAAATTAGATATCTTTTATCTTTTGTAAAAACCTAGCTTCCACCTTGAGAAATCCTCTCCACCTCCTCCATCTCCTTCAACCTCCATTAAAGACACCTCCGAAGCTTCATTCACCGAGGATTGCTTAAGTTCCATCCTTAAGTCCTAGAAAGACGCCTCCATTGGTAGACATGTTCCCTGAAAGTGATTTTTCTTCTCTTTTCATATTCTGTCTAGCCTCTGATCCATGTTATGAATCCTAGGCTCATTGTATCTTCGTGACAATACTTTTCATCTTTAATATATATTATAGTTTTGTTTGTTCAATTGTTTTATTGCTTAAATCTTTGTCTTACGCTTTGTCTGATTGGTTTAACTCATTCGATAATCCCAATATTAAGTTGACATATATTGCAAGCTGAATCTGACCTAGTCAGTGCCTATAGGATTGACGACCCTATAGAAGATTAAGCCCAAATTGTTGAGCCTTAGAGCTAGTTTCGGCCTTACAAGGGAATCACGAACTAGGTACCTCAGGAGGATAGGTAGGGTTAATCGCATCGGACACAAGTGACTTAGATTAGGTTTTTAATCCATTGTCTAAATAATCTATTTTCATTATTATCGTATCACCTCATGTCCCTTCGGGTAATTACATTGGTAAAAGATCACTTAGGAGTAGAATAATTTAGATAGGAGTAGGTTAATTTAATCAAAAACCAAATTCAAACCCCCCATAGCCTAGATAACACCTGAGACCAAGTAGCTCGATACTTGCAGGAATAAATCCTGTGGATTCGATACCTAGACTTGTCCAGATTTTATTACTTAATAACGACGGGGTACACTTATCCCTTAGTGAGCCTTGCGGTACCGATGCTGTGAGGCGCATCAGTTGCTATCCAAAGCTTCGCCTTCACTGTTTATATTATTGTTGTATGTTTGTTCTTTCAAAATTAAAATTCTATGCTTTGTTTGCTATCCAAAGCTTGACCTTCACTGTTTATATTATTTCTCTCAAGTCAGTATCCGTCTAGTTTCTATTTGGCATGATGAGTTTACTTAAAGCTTGTAGGACGATTTTAATGTATAAGATAAAAATACTACAAGCATGGCCGTTAGATTGTCTATTATACATGCCTATTTAAGGTGGAGTTGATCATTCACCGTATTGCAAGTCTCTAGCTTTCCATGTCATTCTGAAAAATGTAGTCGCTGTTTTTTGTGCATCCAGTGGTTGGCATTTTACGGTTATAATTACTTGCCAATTTTGCTGCCGAACAGTCTTAACTCTTTTTCTGGATTAGTTGAAACTTGAAATCTTGGTGACTTGTCTTCTCTGTTGAAATAGGAGAAGCGTTCATTTTTGTAAATTGTTTAACAGTTGTTGAAAGAAAAAAGTTATATCTATAACACACCACTGCTATTGTGTGTGTTCTTTTCTTCAGCAATACTGCTATGGTTTTATCATGTCATTAACTGAAAGGGGAAATAAGACACTGTGTTTCTACTATGTTTTCGGGGTGACATGGCTAGAATTCGTAATGGCAAGACATTTAAGAGTCGTTTCTCTTTGTGAATTAGATGTATAGGTGGATGCTATTTTCTCTTATCTTAATTCTCAAAACGGCTTCTCATAAAGGAGTGATGTCATGTTTTCCTGCATTCCCATTTCATTTCAAGTATACAAATATCCTCAAGTTTATTTTATTTTATTTTATTTTGGGAAGTAAATTCAACAGTTTCTGAAATTGACACTAAATAGTTAAAAGGTACTCGTAAGGAGGCACACTACATGGTTTGTATGCTATGATTTGCATTGATTTTGTTGGTCAATAGTCTTCATCACATCTTTCTTTCCTTACATTAATTCATTTGAAACCAACTTTAGATACCCATATTAATTTCAATTTTGTTCCTTTTCCTTCTGTTGATATTGTTTTTGTTTGATTTGAAAGTATTGTGTTTCTACCTTATGTGTTTAATGTCAGTTTAGAAGTATATCGTGAAATGATGAAATCCTAATTTGTTTTTGCTTGGCAATCAATGTTTCTATCTTATAATCTCCTCTGAACAGAACCATACGCTAGAATATTTATGATTGCTTTTCATTTGTGACATCTATATAAATTACCTTAAACTTTATTCATGTACCTAAACTTTATTCAATTACCCTAAACTTTATTAAAATTTACAAATTTTTTGATAGGTATGAATTATATCTAATAAAGCAATTAATTTGTGACATCTTTATAAATTACCCTAAACTTTATTCAATTTTGTTAACCCACCTTGAAACCTTTGCAGGGCGTTCGGTGTCATTGTCCTTAAAAATGGCGTTATCTAAAGTTGGCATTTTTGTCATGTGCACAGCTCTACTAATAGGCACATACATGGTAGTGACAACAAAATCAAGAAATGTGGCTGTTTCATTGATAATGTTGAAAACATGAGTAGTACTGTTGGATGAAGCTTATTAGAGAAAGAGGATGGTGATAAAACGAAACAGATATTACTTGGATTTAGTGAAGAAAGAAAGAACACCATAAATTATGAAGTATAATTACGTGGAACACCCTATCGCGGGCTAAGAAGTAATGGATATTGTGAAAAGAAGCAACAAGAAAATAAATATAACAGAGGGCCAAGGCCAAGTTAGTAAAAATAAAGTGTATAACTTTATAAATATTATTCATAATTTCTTAGAGTTTCTTCAATGAAGAATTGTCGGTTTGTATAAATAATTTTGTGTTGCCATTTTATATGGTGTGCAATTTCTCTCATTATTCAAATAAATGGAATCGTATTATTATTATTATTAAAAAAGAACGGAGCATTTATTTTCACTTTATTCCTAATGTTTTTGTTTATGCTAAAAGTATGATTTTGTTAGATGTTACTTATAGCTTTTGATCAGAGGCACTATTTACTCTAAATTAACTTTATAATTTGCTTTATATTCAAAATGTGACTTAATAAACTTAAGGTATAATTTTAACCTATTATGAATTTTATTCGAGATATGTTCCACGTATGTGTATATTATGGTGATTAATTTAGTATACATTTTCTAATCAATTTCTATTTATTTAAATTTCATGATTTATGTTTATGTCATCTCTTTACGATAAGATATATTTGTGTTTCTATCATCTATTTTAGCATAAGATTTAATTTTTACGTAATTTGTTTTTGTTATAATTTAATCTTAGTTAAATATTTTCTAAATTTTTTTTGATGCAAAATACCATGTCCTAATATTAGATTCTGAGCGTTAATCAATTTTTTTAACTGTATGTATTGATAAATCGAAAATATTAACCTGGTTGTCCAATTAAATGAATCATGCGTAGTTAAAATCCATCTTAATATATATATATATATAAATTAAAAAACAAATTAAATTTCAATCTCGTCAAATAATTACATATCATAAATATATATAGAGTTTGTTATTATTATAAAAAAAATAAACGCGTGAAAAAATACTTATAATATGCCTCGACTAAAATCCGTTTTTTTAACGTATTTGTAATATATGTAAAATTAAAGTTGGACTTCAATTTAATAAACATACAAATTACGTGTATAGCTTCAATTTGAGCAATCACTACAAGAAATATGCGAAATAGAGACCAGTGTTTGAGACCGACTCTAAATTGGTCTCAACATTTGAGACGCATACGGTATCTAACGTGTTTTCAGCGTTGTAAAGATATTATTTGACTTGTTGACTATATTAGAGACACAGAACGTGTCTTAAGATGCACGAGTTGCAAATTTTGCTTATGTTTGGGTGCCAAAATTGCCGTCAAAATTAAAGTGGGAGATGTACTTATAGTATAAAGTAAAAAGTGAAAATTACTACTTACCCCTTAATCAGAACCATTATTGGATATTTTCATTACCTTAATCAGAACCGTTTGATTTAACCTAAATAAAAAATTGACCCTTTGATTTATCCTAAAAGAAAGAGAACCCTTTGATTTAGCACAGTAAAACCTAAAACTAGATGTTTCATTGTCTTCTCTCCTCTCAGGTCTTCTCTCTGTTCTCCTAAAAATCTATTTTAGTGTTAGGGTTTCTTATCATCGAACTCAGCCATGTCTTCCAGAACCCCATTTTTTTAAAATTTTGTTTCGCATAAGGTGGGAAGGAGAAGAAGAGGAGAAGAAGATACAAAGGAAAGAAGGGTTTTGTTATGAAGAGTGTATGTACATCTTGAACTAAGATTCAAATTCATTGTTCTACAAAAAAGTAAGAGCCTCTTTTCCTCTTTTTTGTGGTTTAACTTTCTAGGTTTTTGAGTTTTTATGGATTTTAGCTATGAAGAGGCTGGTTTGTGTGTTTAGTCAAATACGTTTGAGTTTTTTTCATCTGACTGTGTTCAGTACTGATTATGCGACCAAGGATGGTACTGGGGTATGCTTGCACTGCCTTTACGATGACATTCTTTCAAATTATTTGTTGTCTTCATGTGTGGGTGATTTAAGTCTTGGTGTTCGGTTTTTATTCATTAGGCTTTTTTGGTTTTAGGCTTCTAGCTTGCCAGGCCGTGGTTTGATGTTTAGAAGGGAGAGTTAAACTTGAACATAATAATATTTGAAACTTCTGGGATGTGTTCTGTTTTCATGAGAATAAATTAACTTGGTGGTATTTATTTGAGTAGTTTGTGAGTTTAGGTGTCTCCTCCATTAATTTTTGTGTAGTTGATTAACATGATTCTTATAAAATCTTAAAAAAGGGGTAATTATAGTTTGAGATGAGAAAATGGCAAAGTAAAATCCTTTTAAACTTGAATTGATGCATCAGTTCGTAGTTGTAAAATGCAGAAAAACAAAAAGAAAAGGTCAAAATAACACTACACAAAGGATAATAGATTATTTTTATTTAATGAGGTCATGGAGGTTGTTGATTTGATGCAGGAAATGCTGCTATTGCTGCTTGCTTGAACAGTAAATGCAGTTTTATAGACATAATTTTTTGTCGATACTCTGTCGGTAATCCGCTAGTGAATTGTAGATTTTGATGATGTGTTTTGAGACAGAGTAGAGTAGCTAATTTATGTCTCCAAGATCGCGACACGACTCTGCTACCAAGCGTGGTCTTAAATATTTGAGACAGTGTAGAGTAGCTAACTTGTGTCTCTAAGTTTGCGACACGACTTTGCTACCAGTCTTGGTGTCTAATGTTTGCAACTCGTATCTGAACTTTGCTACAAATGTCCTTTGCAACTTGCGAAATTGAGACCAACCTTATCTGGTTGCAAAAGTACCAAACCTGGTCTCAAAAGTGTCTTAGAGACCAGATTAGAGACCAATGGCATGGCCTCTATTTCGTGTTTTTCTTGTAGTGAATGACACTATTTTGAAGCCATTTTTCTGATATCTTCCTCTTAACTTGTGATACCTTTTTAATTTGGCCAAACTAGTATTAAATTAACTCACTGTGTTAATCATTTTCTTTATCGTCTATGCAATCTTTTGTCTTTTTAGCTATACTAGTCTTCGAATTAAAAATAGTGCCACGAGTAATGGAATTCACGTCACTAGAAAAAACTTAAACATTTATTCATGTATTTTTTACATTAATTTGAAGTGTGAAAACTAAATAAACTCAAAAATAAAAACAGAGTGCTTAAAAAAACACACTCTAGTAATACTTCTTTCATAAAAGAACAAGTACATAAACAAAATTCAATTATCTAACAGATTTAAACATGACTGTCAAAATTAATAAATGGGTTGACTCGACTAATTTAATATATGAGTTGACACAATCCAACTCATTTAAAAATGAGTTGGATGACTCTTTTAACAAATGGATGGATATAACACACTCTATTTATTAAACGAGTTATACCAATTGACTTATTTAACTCAATTAATTAAATCTAAGAAAAATCTAATTCAAATACAACTAAAAGTAAAATTGAATATATTACATTAAAATTCAACGTATTAAATTAAAAATCAACACATTAAATAAAATTTAATATCTATTTACCAAAAAAAAAAAAATGTCTATGTTATTATCCTCTTACATGTTATATTTTCTTAATATAATTAAAATTCAATTGAACCTACTTACTAAGTACAAAAAGAACTAGCATCATCGTTACATTTCACTTCACTGTAAAATATATTAAAAACTCTCAAATTTATTACTTAATTGATAAAAATTCCAAATTATGTTACTGAAGTGAAAAATTTCCAATTTAAAACTATACAATGTTTTAAAACATAAACAAATACGTTGAAAAATTTCTAAAATAGGCAATATTTTAAAAGATAAACTAATTCGATGTAAAAGATAAACAATTCAATACATATATGACATATGTATTAATTTACTTTCATATTGAACAAAAACCTATTAGAATCACGTAAATTTGGGTGATATGTATAAAATTAAAATAGAACCATAATAAAAAAAAATTATGTGTATAAAATTAAAATAGAGAAATAATAAGAAATTTATGAGTATAAAATTAAAACGAATAAAGAAACACAAAAATAGATTTCAAATTATAAAATTTAAGGGCTAAATTAAAAAAAAAATTAAATTGAAAGGCTCAATAATACAAATATTTATAACTTAGGGGTTAATAGAACATAACATTATTTTTAACCAAAAAAAAGAACAAAACTCATAATGGGTTAAGTGGGTTGATCCGTTTAATTGGAAATCTCATTCATTTATTAAATAAGTTAGATGAGTCAACCTATTAATGACGCAACTCATAAATGAATCACCCTAATTTATTTAAATGTAGGTTACATGAGTTGTTAAATGGGTTGTAACTCATTTTGACACCCCTGGTAAAAAAAGGAAAGAAATGAGTATATATACGTAGACATAACAATATTGGATCAAAGAATGGTAAGAATATAAACTGCAAACAAGAAATCTGAATTAATGTGTGTAGAAAATGAAAAGTATGGTATATATAGAGATTCTTACATGCTTATTACTTTCTCTTTAATTCTCAACAGGGAGAAAAAGAATGTACATATTATGTAAAAACAGGACAGTATAAATTCAATGCAACGTGTAAAACTTCGTTTAGTTATGTCTTCATCATTTTAAAAACGACTGTTCGATTCTTTTTTAAAAACCCAATTTTATAAGTATTTATTTAGTCATACAACGTGATTTGTTTTTAGTTTCTTTTACGCATTTGACTCCTCACCAACTGATTTCTCTTTCTATATATACATTACAACCTAATTAAAAATTTATTACCCAAGTTATCATTCTAAAATTTAACCCTAAAATGTTTCAATCCCTGCAAATCAATCCTAATTGTTTTCAATTGAGCCCCTCTTACATTATAATGCCTTCCTTTCTTCGGACCAAAAAAATGTGTATACTGTTATATATAATTTGCCTTAATTTTATCTTTTATTAGTCAAAACAATTCACTAATTTGAATTGTTCCACGTATGTGTATATTATGGTGATTAATTTAGTATACATTTTAATTTCTATTTATTTAAATTTCATGATTTATGCTTATGTCATCTATTTATCATAAGATAGATTTGTGTTTATCTCATCTATTTTAGCATAAGATTAAATTTTATGTAATTAATTTTTGTTAAATTTAATCTTAGTTAAATATTTTCTAAATCTTTTTTGTTGCAAAATACCACATCCTATGATTAGATTCTGAGCATTAATCCTTTTTTTCGTTTAACCGTACATATTGATAAATTGAAAATATTAATCAAATTAAGCATATACTTTTATATATTATATATTATCTAATAAATTCAATTTAACTTCTTACAAAAAAATATATCTTAAATTGTTAAATAAGAATTAAAACTTATGAAATGTCTTAGTGTCAATATACCGACATCTATAAGAAAAAACGCCAACACCGACATAATGGACCGATGCAAAGTTTTGTGTAGGAATCACCATAGAACATCGACGAAAAAGATGCGTCAATGGTAACCTACATATTGACATGCACATTCCTAGATTGTGTAGGAAATTTTTATTGTAGGTGATATCACCAACATATTATAGTAGTCACCTACCATAAAATGTGTAGGAGATAAAATTATAAATAAATTTATATATAAACATATATATCATCACAATAAGAAAATAAATTAAAAATTAAGTATACTATAAAAAAAGTATATATATTATTATTATCAGAATAAAAAAAGTAAATTAAAAGGATTAAAAAAATTAAATATATTACTATTATTATTATTATCAGAATAAGAAAATAAATTAAAAATTAAGAGATAAAACAAATTATATATATATATATATATATATATATATTAATAGAATAAGAAAATATTATTAAAAAACAGAATAAGAAAATATTATTAAAAAATTCAGAGTATATAAAGAGAAAGAGACGCCCAAATCTTCTCTCAACCCTAACTTTAATTTCCGCTGACGCGACTACACAAAGGAGACACTCAAATCTCCTCCTTACTCCTATCATCACCGGCACTGCTTCAGTTTGTCTTAGTGCCAATATACCGACTCCATACAAAGCAGCACCACAGCTGAAAAAAAAGTTTTGCATTCGCATTTCTATCTTAAACTTGATAACAAAAACAAAAGAGTCTTTCACATTACTCAAATTCAGGGGATATGTTATGTCCCGCAACAATTATCCTTAAGAGTCTGAACATAGTCCAATGCTTGGATTTGGAGGTGGTACCCAGATTCGCCGCTACAAAAAAAATAGTTTTTTCCAACACTTTAATAGCAACGCTTTATTTCAATGTAGCCCTTTTTTAATTGGAGAAATATTTTGGGATAAATTTTTTATGAAGCCAAATCTATTTAGAAACTATCGCTAACCCAACCAACCAATTTCATATCATGTCTCTCTCACCCCTCTTCTTCCTCCTTGTGAGACTTCTCTTCTCTCAAACATTCATCGTTTTCATCCTTTTCTTTTCCTTCTTTCAACTTCGACAAAGAGTTTTATCTTGTCGTTTCTCTCAACTATTCTGAGTCCGGTTCACATTGTGTCAAAGTGTCAACAGTGGTACCAAATTTCTTCCCTCCTGTGATTATATACAATGAACAATAGTTTCAGTGATCACCCAGAGATTCAATTCAAAATAACACATAAGAAAAAAGGACTAAATAGTTGATGAAAAGATTAGCTACTACCCCGAACTTGGAAGCAGAAATTATCAAAATTTCAAATTCTAAACCTTTGTTTGGCAGCTGAGAATATAAAGGAAATGAACTAATAATAACATCCAACATGTCTGACCAGTAAAATCTCGGCCAACGAAACATTAAATAAAACTCACTTATTAGATTGAATTCTCTTCAAGTAGTATCCTCAAAGTGAGTAGATGCATCTCCGAGACTTAAAATATATACCTGTACCGGTAAATATTGAAGGGCAGCATAAGATAATTAGATGCACAACAACTACTCACAGTGGAAGTGGAAAATCTAAAAAATGGAAAATTATAGATGTAACACCCTCGTCCAATACCATGTAGATATTGTTCATTCTGGCTCAAATCTAACATATTGGGTCTCATGGTTTTAAAACGCGTCTACATATATTGAATTATCATCTTACTAATAAGCTCCAATCACTCCCTCTCCACTTCCAAGGTGGGATTCAGTTCATTCTTATCCCAATCGCAATCCCTTAGGACCGCTCTTTGCTCAGACCTTCTACCCAGACGCCACCCACTCCGGACCCGTCGTTATAATAGAATTCCCAAAACTTAGAGTTGAAGCCTTGTGATACAGTTCTAATTAGCCCCAATCACTCCCTCTCCATTTCTGATGTGGGATTCAGTTCATTTCTGTCCCCATCGCCATCTCTTAGGGCCGCTCCTTGCTCAGGCGTTCTATGGCGCGCCACCCACTCCCGACAGGATCATTACAATAGAACTCCCAAAACTTAGAGTTGAAGCCTTGTGATACAGTTCTAGTGGTAATTACAGAAAATACTAACAAAGACTGCTCTAACCATCATTAGAAATATGCATAAACCATTCATGAAGTTTGAGCAAATTTTTCATAATGTCCAGTCTAACTAAATTATTCCCAACTAAACTCTTAGAGCTATCAGTAATATTAGTTGACCACAAGAACAATTCTGAGAAAAAAAAAAGCAGAAAATCTACCGCACTTAAATAAAGCCCGGTTACAATAAAAATAATTTTTTTTTTCAAATAGAATAGTGTATTTTGTAGGTGCATTTAAATAAAGTGTTACTATAATAGTGTTGTTAAATTTTTTTTTAGTGGCGAATACTCCTATGTTTAAAGCATGCGAATACATATCCATCGTATAATGGGTTGAAATTTCACTCATATATTGAATTGTCAGAATTTTTACACTTGACAACTTGGTATGAGACGCTCTAATACCATAACAAAAAAAATCATTTGAAAAAACTTAAGTTGATAATTAAAGTTTGATAAATAGTGGGTCTTAACTATCAGTTCGAACTTTTAGATCAACATAACACACAGTTTACTCCACGTATTTTAAAATCTTAAAGAAATAGACAAAAGGACAAAATGATAATATTGATAAACGATAGAGACCCTATAATGTGCTTTTTAAAATAGGGGACTAAACAATGTGTTAATAATGTCAGAGATTAATATAAAATATATGATTAGGCCTTCACCATTGTTCGAGCTTTAGTTTAATCGGTTCCATGACAGATAATAACTTTTATTATAATCTCACATATGACAAAAAAATAATACTCTTAAACTGTTAAAAATCCAAATACTAAACATAAATGAAATAACTAACATTATATTAAGGGTAAATAATTTACTAGTTCTCAACTTTTTGCGTAACACACTGTTTAGTTTCCGTATTTTAAAAATCTAAAAAAAATAGACAGAATGACCAAAGGATTAATATTGATAAACGATAGGGACCCTATATAATGTGTATTACAAAATAAGGGACTAAATAATATGTTAGATAAAAATAAAAGGGCTAATAAATTATTTACTCTTATATTAACCAAATTTTATACATAATGTGAAAAAAATAGAAGATAAAAATTATAAAATAAAAAATAAAAAAAATTCAATCCATCACAATTAGAATAACGAATAGTCTAATCATCAACTTTCTCAATTATTCCATGACAAAGTGAATGATAAAAAATCTCTTTGTGAATTTAAGGCATATCATCCATTTAAGGCATATCAATCCTGTTCCTAAACTAATCAAAAATCATCAATTGAGTCCTCATTTTAAACAAAAATCATTAATTGAGGTCTCATCGAAAATTATTGGATTAAAGAGTTTCAGACTCTTTTCTACAAACCTATTTTGAACCAACACAGGAATTATTACCCTCTATATCAAACATGTTGGAGAGAAAAGAAGAATATAAAAAGTGAAAGAAATATAGGAAGAAGCTTTTCTTAAATTTTATTTCTCTTTAACTTGTGCTTCTTTCCTTTTAGCCTATACAAGATAACTATTTATAGTACATCAAAATGTAACTATTACAAACCTAATAAATAACATTTAATAACCCTTCATGACTGATTAAGATTTTAAGTTAACATCACATAACTTCTTATAAGTTATTCTAAACTAACTTAATAACAATCAACTTAAAGACTATTAATTATAAATTTATTATTTCTAACAAAACAGTTACATTTTCCGATTTTAGGATAAGATGAAGACTCAATTAATGATCTTTGCTTAGTTCAAGGACCTAATTGATGATTTTGATAGTTCAGGATCCTAACTGACTTAGAAGCTTTAATTTAGAGATCCAAATGATGTAATGCCGTGAATTAAATTACAGCTATTTGCCTATTATTTAACAAAAAGAACCTATTATTTAACAAAAAAAAAAAAAACTTACAACCAATAAATAGTTTGTCTAAATATTCAAACTGTAACGTTGAATTTGTTACCCAAAAACAAATTTTCCTATTCAAACTTACTATATATCTATAAATATAAAGATCAATCTCTTCTATTGGCAAATAATTAGAAAAGCAAAAGAAAAAGATTTATCTATATCTTCTTACCAAAAAAAAAAAAGATTTATCTATATCTCATCTTATTTTCTTAGAAAACAAGTGATTAATAGAGGTAAACAAAGTTATTATTACATTAATTATTGTTATTATCTTTGCATCAATGAAGGATGGAGAGGGTTGGGGATGGGGAAATGACAATGGTAATAAAATAGACTCTGATTGTTTCAACAATTGCTATGCACAATGTATGCAGTTCGAATCTATAGCTGATGTTTGCAATATGAATTGCAAACCCCTTTGTGTTTCTAACCCATCCCAAGGATTTGGCAAATTTGATGAACATGCCACCGAAAAAACTGCGGCACCACCGGTGGCGGAAAATATTCATTAAACTACAGGTTAAAGAAAAATACTCCTAGTCAATATAAAATCCGTCAGAATGAGGAAATTCTGTAGCAGATGACGGTTAGACACAAATCCGTAGCAGAAAGTATCGTATATATGCTCTCCTATGAAAATTATGTTTTGTATGAGACTTCCAGAAGTCACCTACAGAAAATCTATAGAGACATTCTTACAGAAGTTTCGCTACTAAATGTTCGGTTATTCTCCTGCAATTTCTCCAAATTAAAAATGGTAGACGATTTTCATCTCTCTTTTTGTTGAATAATAAATTATTTCATCGATCATAATTTGTATTTTTGTTGTTATTAATATTTCATTAAATAATTAATTTTTCTTATCAAAATTAAATAATTAATAAATAAATAACCCAGATCACATATCTAATAACCAACACTTATATATATAACAGAAATTTACTTAAAAAATAAGTCTAACAAGAACATTCATATTTATAAATTTGCATATCAATAACTATGCAAATGTTACTTGTTAAAAAAACAAATAAGCAGACAATTATAGACATACCTACCTACTAGTTTTTAATCCGTGCGATGTACGGATTCTAATTAGCATAAAAATATTAAATTTAATGATTAAAATTAGTGACATAAAGTGTTATCTAAATTAAAATTTATTACTTTATTTTTGCATTTAATTTAAATAATTGATAAATATAATAATATAATTAAAATTAATATATTATATTATATTTTTTATCAGTAAAAAATGAGGAAGTGACATTCAGCTCCATCACATGACCTCCAAATTTAAGAGGCCTAATTTTTTTTATTATACGAAGAGAAGGAGAAGGGTGTGCAAAGAGTTCTACATCACATGGCCTCCAAATTTAAGGGGCCTAATTTTTTTATTATACAATATTTAACTAATATTTTTATTATTATTTATTATGTTCAAAATTAAGTGAATGTTACTTATTCAGGAAATATATAAAGTGTAACGGTTTAAGAGCTTTAAGGGGTCCATTTTTTTTGTTATTATTATTATACAATATCTAATTAAATTATTTTTGTTATATTTATTATGTCAAAAAGTAAAGTTAAAGTATTTTTGTGTTTTAATATTTTGTAGAAACATTATTTATATGTGTGAATGTATTAATTGTTCTAATGAATAAGGTCCAATTTTTTTATTTAGCGCAGACCCCATAAATGTTTAAAATAGTTCTCCATCGTTAATGTTTTATATTATATATATAGATTAACATGTGATCTTTGAAAACAAATTAAAATTTGTGGACATAAGTGATTCAAAATTAAAAGAATGTTACTTATTCACGAAATATCTAAAGTCTAACTGTTTAAGAGTTTTAAGGGTCCATTTTTTTTTTCACAAATCTCCCTTTACACCTCAACAATCATTAAGCAAAAATTAAGAAAGTAATCTATACTATATATAATTACAGAAGCAGAGAGAAATAATGAGAAGTGTTTTAGAGGCTTTTTTAATGAGTTGTCAACGTAGTAAAAAATGAAGATTAAAAAGGTTTAATTAATTAAAAATAATACATGCATATTTATAATAAATTAAACAATTACTATCTCATTAATTAAAATAATAAAAGAAAGTTGGAGTTACGAGAAGATGAAAAAACACAAAGCAAAGAAAAATCCAAAAGTCATAAATAAACTTCTATATAAAGCATGATAGATAGTATTCTGTCATTATATTCATTGGTCATGATATATAGTATTACATTTCTGAAGGTAATTATTCGATTTTTTTCCATATTGTCGTTTTTTTGTTCTCAATTGTGTTGTTATTTTATTTTTATTAAACAATAGTTGTTATAGTTTCATCTTTCAGATCCATTTCTGCCGTTATCCAGGTTTTATACCTCTTGCTACCTTATCCATGTTTTTCTTTTTTATTTGTCTTTTTTTTTTTCAAACTGATATCTCCAATTGAAGAAATCCGATAGAAATAGAAGATGCATGGACAACTAAAATCGGGAAACACAAAAGTATCAAAAATTATAAGAAATTCTTACGTTTCTCAAGGTAATTATTCGATTTTTTCATATGTTGTAGTTATTTTTGTTCTCAATTGTATTGTTGTTTTATTTTTATTAAACAATAGCTGTTGTAGTTTCATCTTTCAGAGATGAAATTCCATTTTTGTTGTTACCCAGGTTTCATACCTCTCGCTACCTTATCCATGTTTTCTTTTTTATTTGTCTTTTTTTCAAAATGACTAAAATAAAGATTTTGTATATTTGTATTCTTTTTTAATATATATTGCTAGGTATTATAATTTCGATTGTTAACTCTAACTAAAATATAGATTTTCGGCTTTATATGAACTCAATTTTTAGCTTTAATTGAAGTTAGATTAATTTTTCATCTAACTCATATGGATTGTATTTTTTATTTTTATGCATTTTGGTACAAGTAGATATAAGTTTCACATAATAGTTGTTCATTGAAGTTTGAGACACAGTGAATAAAATATTAAAGAGGTATTGAAATATTATACTTACAATTAAGTTTATTTCAATTATAAATTATGTTATATTATTATTATTATCAAAAAGTTATTTTTTTAGTTCTCTAGACAAAGAGATTGTAAGCGTCTAATGCACTTGATAAGATGTTTATTCTTGAAGAATTTGGATTATGCTAGATACGAATTCAAAATGAAGGTAAATAAAAATAAATTTTGATGCTCAAAATCCTAAAAATGTACATTAATTATGGGATATTGAGATAATTGATTTTGCAACATTGGCTTATATAGTTTTTAACTATTATATTATGGTGTGTACAAAATTGTTAGTATTTCAAGAAATGTTGAGCATAATGATTCTAATTAATAGAATTAATTTCACATATTAATTATAAAACGTTTTTTTTTTGTGCTGAGTGGACTTAATACTTCATTAAGAAAAAATAAATTTTTAATTAATGGGCAAAAAATATTTTCACTCTCCTCTTTATATGCTTATATCTTGACATTTTCTTTTATTTTCGAAAAAAGAGAGGTAGATAGTTCTCTCCTAATTATCTTTTTTGTCCATTCATTTTTGTGTTCTATTCATTTATTTGTTTTTCTTGCTTACGAAATTCAAGAATATATAATTATTAGAAAATATTAATAAAATTAAATAAGTGATATTTGCGAGCGTGGCTGATATTCTATACAGTGAAAGAATAGAGAACAAATTGATTGAATGTCTTGATGAGATATTACGAGATGAAAATAGAAGAAGTCGTCAGCTTAAGCTGATTCAATTGGATATATTGGGTTGTTGTAGCAAAATGAATAATTGAATACAAATACTTAGTGATCATGAAATTCCATCAAATAAGATAATTATCATCAAAATAAATTTGTGACTAATTCTTATGAATTTTATTTTTTTTATATGTAACATATTGAATTGATAAAGTTTCTTCATATGCAACATTAGAAAAGTATTGATTGTAATAGTTTATAGCATAATATATTGATGTTGCTACCATTTTAACATAGATTGTAATTCTTTTGTATCGTAGATATAATATTTAATTTTAATTGTAGTTTAATTCAATTTTTGTTTAACATATATTGTAATTCTTTTGTATCATAAATATAGTATTTAATTTTAATTGTAGTTTAATTTAATTTTTGGTTTTTTATTATATTCTAATATATTTCTTAATTAATCTCCTATTTTATTATTATTGTTTCATAGAATTTCAAAATATGATTATGTATTAAAATTACTAAAAAGTACAAATTATTGAATTTTGTAAAATAAATAAATCATTCACCTTTAATTAAAACTCTATAAAAAATTAATCAATTATTTTCAAAATTAATTTAATTTAATTTGAATTATCAATAAAAAATATATATTAATTTTAAATATAAATAATATAAAAAAATTTCATAGCATGATATAAAATTACTTAAAAAGTAAATATGTTAATTTATTTATTTATCTAAATTATATAAAAGTTTCATATCCCGTGCATCGCACGGGTTTTCGACTAGTTTCAATAATTCCAGTGGGTATTCCCTTCCCAAAACTTAAATGCAACATGTCCTCAATGTGATGAGATCGAATGAGAATAAATGAGATATGCAAAGAAAGAATATGTAAATAAAGGAATGCTAAAAAGTATAAGGGCATTGAATCATTAAGAATGAAAGAATAATCTGAATCATAACGAGGAAAATTATTAGAAGCATCTGGTTCTCTATATGGATGACCTTCCATACATATTTTGATATGTGTAATACAAACTCATACATATTATAAGAGGCTTCACTATTTTATTTATTCAATGATGTCACAATACACGTATCCAAATTTGCTCTTGGCTACTAATGTTAGGGGTAAAATTGCACCATTTTAGACATTAGGGGTAAAAATACTCCTGACCCAAAACGTTCGGGGTATTTTTGCACCTTAATCCGAGATAGTATTATGATTTTTGTATTTAGTTGTTAAGGAATAAGGAAGTTCAAGGAGCTGGTGAGACACTTGCAAAGTTCAGGGAACTAATCAATTTTTATGGACAAGTTTAGGGAGTTCATGATATGAAATAAACAAGTTTAGGGAGCTGATGAGATACTTCCAAAGTTCAGGGACCCAATCTACTATTATGGACAAGTTCAGGGAGCTGGTGATGTATTAAGCCTAAAAAGCATAAGGGGATTGAATTATTAAGAATGAAAGAATAATCAGAGTCATAACCAGGGAAATTATTAGAAGCACCCGATTCTCCATGTCAAACAGAGGACCTTCCGTACATATTTTGACATGTGTAATACAGACTCACACATATTATAAGACGTTTCACTATTTTATTTATTCAATGATGTCAAAATACACGTGTCCAAATGCGAATTGAGGGTACTCAAATGTTATGGAAGACTGGGTACTTAATATAAGAACTCCATAATCAGACATAAGACACTAGGATTAATAGCATTTATTTATGTACAAATAACTAAAATATATTCATAAATACTTCATTTGGTGCAAGGAACATACACATGATATGTAGTTGTGGTTCATGGTGGATTGAACAACCGAAGCTTTTCGATCTAGGCTCACACAATTGAAGTATAATATGGCTTCAATCTAAACTCTTGCTTAGTTAAGAGACTACTACATACTTTACAAGGCCTTGGCTTAGTTTAGTCTCTGATACCAAATGTCATGGGATCAGGTCTAAGCCAAACTAAAATCCCATGTCGCGCCTCGTGACATTCCCAAGTCTCGGCCAACCAACTCATATCGAAGGGGTCTATCCTCTTTGAGCGTCATGTCAATGCATATGTCGGTATTCCATCATGGAGGGTCTCCATGTGATTAAACCACGCCCTAGAAAGGGCACTCACTATGGCTCTCGGTGGCCCCATAATGTCCATAGAGTTTCCTTCTATGGAGACATCCGTCTCCCTTCATGAAGGACGTATGCTCGACTCTCCTATCCCTAGTGGACGAGGGTGGATCGCTTAAGCCAGTTCCGACTATTGACTCAGAGGGTGGCGGAGATCAAGGGTAGTCCTTATCCCCTATAGTGTTCCTTATACCAACTATGCCTCTTCCATCAGCATGTGTTGGTATGTCCAATTTGCCACTACATATCGTAGCCTTCTCGTAGCTTTATCAATCTGATTTTCCAAATTCTTTATGGAAGTTGGGGTCTGCTTCATAAATTTAGTTATTGACTCTTTCATTAAAGGTTTATTTTCCTCCCTTCTTTGTTGTTGTGGAACATAAGGTGGCATAGGTTGTGCAGATTGTGTAACCGATGTTGGTTCTATCTAAGCTAATTGTATTGTTGTCGTGGTTGAGCTTAAAGCAGTTGTTCACAACTGCCTTGATTTGCTCCCCAAGAATAAGGAGGATGATTCTGACATCCTCGAGAAGGATTTGAGCATAAAGTCCATTGTTGCCTCTGATTACTCACATAATCAACAAGCTCCACCTCAACTAGATTTACCAATTTTGATGCATGACAGTCAATACTTCTATGATTCCTGCACTAAAATTACAAGTAAGAACAAGTTCTAAAGTTTATAAGGATGCCACAGTCTGTGAACTCATCCTTGAAATATGTTTAGTCGATTCAGCGATTTGTGTGGTCAGTAGTGCAACAAGCAGAAAAACATATGTTGTCTTCTTGCTTTAACTCATTCCTAATTCCATGCCATTTGTAATTTTGGGCTATTATCTTCTCAATTAAGTTGTACATGTCTGTGGCAGTCATGACATCTGGTTGTCCATTGTAAACCACTAAAAAACACTCTTGCATTTATTGGTAAGGCCATGGTAGAAGGTTTGCATTTACATGCCTAGTGTTATGCATGTTAGGAATTTATAAAATAAACGATGAAAATATCAGATTCCTCTTTCAGGACACGATGGAAAAACGTGAAAATAAAACACGGAATATAGAAATAAACAAATAAGAAAGAACACAAGAATTTTTACAAGGTTCACTACAAAACAGTGGCTAATCCTTGGATCTACTACAAGAAGCTCTTTGCACTATAGGAGAATGGAGTACAAGTATTACAACACTCAATCACTCATTCACTACCCAAAACCCAAGTACACCCTACTCAGTTTTGATCACACACAATTTACATAGATGTGCAGAGTGAGAATTCCTGCAGTACTTCTAAGCAAACACTCACAGCCTTTTTACAACTCTTCTCCTTAATTCTTCAGAAATATGGAGCCATTATTTATAGGAAATATGGAGCCATTATTTATAGGAAACAAAGAACCATATAAATAGAATATGATGCTTCATAATTTCCATCTTCAATTAATGTGTTGTAGAGATCAAAGTAACCTTTTAACTTTTTGACTAGGTTCAAAGCATAATCCTCCATTTTCTTGATATTAAATGCTTCATTTATTATGCACATAAAAACATACCTGCACCAATTTCCAATAATACAATGATTTGGGGCTCCCCTAAAAAATTCCTTGAATCTTTCTTTGAATCTCTCCTAAGCTTCGGCAAGTGGTTCATAAATGCTTTGAACAAACTGGGTAATCTCCACTCTGAGCTTGATAAGGTGTCTTGGTGAAAACAAAATTTGTAAGAAACTTATCTTCCATTGTATCCCAAGTCCATATAGTGCCTGATTGTAGATTTTTAAACCATTGCTTTGCCCTTTCAATGAGTGAAAAGGAAACAACTTCAATCTTATAACCTTATCGACTTGGTCTATTTGTACGAAATGCATACAATATATATTTATTCTACCATGTGTTGAAATTTGACTAATAATAAATAAAGTAGTCAGTATATTTGAACATTCTACCACTCACTTGGTATAGACGGTTTTGCCAAAAACCTATTTGAATCAAAATTTAAGTTGATAGATAAGATCCAATAATAATTTTTTTATAAACCCAAATAAAATAAATGGCATTATGTTGACCAAATTTTATATTTTATGTTAAAACAAAAGATAAAAAATATTCAATCCATCAGAATTAGAATAATCAAAAGTCTAAGCATCAGCCTGTTTTACCTTAATTAATCCATAACAAGTCAACAATTAAAACATTTCATGTGATTTAAATTACAGCTATTTGACTATTATTTAACAAAAAGGTTATAAAACAATAAATAGTTTGTCTATATATTCAAACTCTAACCTTAAACTTGTTACCCAAATAACAAATTTTCCAATTCAAACAAAATATATATCTATAAATATAGATATCAATCTCTTCTATTACCAAATAATTAGAAAAGAAAAAAAGAAAAAGATTTATCTATATCTCATCTTTTGTTTTTTAGACAACAAGTGATTAATGGAGGTAAACAAAGTTATTATTACATCAATTCTTATTACTATGTTTGCATCAATCAAGGTTGGAGAGAGTTGGGAATGGGGAAACAACATTGGTAGGAATCTTGACTATGGTTGTTTCAACGATTGCTATACACAATGTAAACAACTTAAAGGTTCTAAGGCCAATCTTTGCAGCCAGAATTGCAGACTTGTGTGTGCTTCTAAACAATCCCAAGGATTTAGCATGCTTGATCAAGTCGGATCCGAAAAAATTGCGGCAAAACGGCGCATGAGAGCTCACCTGCCCGCGATAGCACCAATGGCAGAAAATATTCATTAAACTAAGGGTTACCTAAAAATATTTTTAATTCTTGCAAGAAAAACACTGATCTACTACCAAATATTATGTAGCAAAATGGCAAAATTTGGTAGGTGACAACTGTCAGTTGCGGATCTCCTATTGATTCAAATCCGTAGCAGCACGTATCATGTGAAAATTACATTTTATAGGTAGAAAGCCACCCACAGAATATTTGTAGATACATTCTTGAAGATGTTTTGCTAAACCATCATAATTTATATTCAATTGTTATTAATATTTAATTAAATATTTAATTTTTTTTATCATATTTAAATAATTAATAAATAAATCATACATATAATAACTAACACTTATGATTCGAACCGGTCCGGTTGGGTCAACCCGGTTGAATTGCACCTGATAGGAAAACTGGTCTGGAGGTACCTAAAACTTAACATTAATTGTTGAAACCTGCTTAAAACCCGTTAAACCGGTCTGTTGAATCGTTAAACCGATCACGGGTTAGCGGGGTTCACGGGTCAAACTTTTACTCCTGTTTTTTTTAAGGAAATATAAGTTTAAGTTTAATTTTACTATTATTTTTTAATAACTCGTTAATGAATTAATTAATAGATAAGATATATAGAAAATTGAGAATCCATCCATTGTAAAAACTTTATTACTTAGGTTGATGGTGTTGTTGATACGAACAAAGAAGATATATGGTGTGTGTGGATACGAACAAAGAAGATATATGGTACCTTGACTTAGGTTGTAGCAATCACATGTGTGGAAGAAAGGAATATTTTCCAGATCTAAATGAATCTGTGAAATTGGGCAACAACTCTAGCATGGCTATGATGGGAAAAGGTAACATGAGATTGCAAGTAAATGGAATAATACAAATTATTATTGCTGCTTTTTATACATGAATTGAAGAACAATTTATTGAGCGTTGGCCAATTACAAGAGAAGGGACTTGCTGTATGGAAGGTGCAAGGTGTTTCATCATGAGAAAGGCTTGATCATGGATACGAAGATGTCTGCAAATAGAATGTTCATACTGCATGCTATACCTCAGCCTATAATATCTGTCTGTTTCAACATAATTTCGGAGGATTCGGTCCAACTTTGGCATTGCAGATATGGGCACTTGAGTTTTACGGGCTTAAAAACTCTCCAACAAAAGGCAATGGTGGATGGTTTACCACAATTCAAGAGTCGCTCAAGACTATGCAAGGACTGTTTGGTGGGAAAGCAACACCGGGATTCCTTTCCAAAAAAGAGCGCTTGGAGGGCTTCACAAATTCTTCAATTATTACATGGTGATATTTGTGGACCAATCAATCCCACCTCCAACAGCAAAAAACGACATTTACTTACTCTTACTGATGATTTCAGTAGAAAAACATGGGTTTTCTTTTTTGATAGAAAAATCAGAAGCCTTTGAGATGTTCAAAAGATTCAAAATCCGTAAGAGCTGGTCGAGGAGGAGAGTTTACATCACAAGAATTCAATAAATTTTGTGATGTAATGTAAACGGTATAAAGAGACAACTGACAGTTGCATATTCACCACAACAAAATGGAGTTGCAGAAAGAAAGAATAAAACCATTATGAATATGGTGGGAAGCATGATTGTAGAAAAGAAACTTCCAAAAAATTTCTGGCCCGAAGCTGTCAACTGGACTGTGCATGTTCTAAATCGAAGTCCAACTTTGGTTGTGAGAAATAAGACCCCAGAAGAAGCATGGAGTGGTATCAAACCTTTAGTATTTCAGGATTTTTGGTTGCATCACTCATGTTCATGTACCTGATTGTAAACGCACAAAACTAGATGATAAAAGTCTGATTTGTGTTTTACTAGGTGTCAGGGAAGAGTCGAAAGCTTACCGACTTTAAAACAGTAGTAGTAGTCCATCAATCGAATCGATCAGTTCTAGATGCAAACAAAAAGCGACATGACCGATAAAATACACATATTAAACTCAAATGAAATAAATGACGTTATGTTAACAAAATTTTATATTCAAATCCAACTAATCTAGTTATCAAAAGTTTAATGTGACACTAGCTATCAGAGTTAAACGTGACAAAACATAAGTAATTTTTTTTTATGTAAAACAGAGATAAAACAAAATTCAATCCATCACAATTAGAATAATCAATAGTCTAAGCATCAACCTTTTGGGCTAATTACAAATCTAGCCCAATTAAGAAGGTCATTTTACATATCTAACCCACTTTGCTTCCATCTTACCAAATTAGACACTTTCAACCATTTTGGATAAAATTACCCTTAGTTCTATTCAATCATCGATCTTCTTCTTCTTCTTCTTCTTCTTCCGCTTCTTCTTCTTCTTCTTCTTCTTCTTCTTCTGGTTCTTCGTTTCAACTTCTTATTCGGTTCATCTTCTTCAATTTTTGATACCAATCATTAGCGATTTTTGAGTTAATTTCCCGTAGAAATTGTATGTTTTTAGCTTATACGCTTGCTTTTCTCGTTGGTCTTGTCTCTTTCTTTATCTGTAATGGTATCGTTTCAATTTTCTCAATTTTTTTCAATTTTCTCAATTTTCCGCCATTGCTGTCGCATTTGTGACGAAATTTGTCGCATTTCGTCACAAATGCGACAGTAATGGAGGAAAATTGAAAAAAATTGTGGAAAATAGAGAAAATTGAAACGATACCATTACAGATGAAGAAAGAGACAAGACCAATGAGAAAAGCAAACGTATAAACTAAAAACATATCATTTCTACGGGAAATTGAACATAATATGTCAATAATCTCAAAAATCGCTAATGATTGGTATCAGAAATTGAAGAAGATGAACTGAAGAATAACCAGAACCAGAACCAGAAGAAGAAGAAGAAGAACCAGAAAAGAAGAAGAAGCGGAAGAAGAAGAAGAAGAAGCGGAAGAAGAAGAAGAAGAATAAAAAGTAGATCGATGATTGAATAAAACTAAGGGTAATTTTGTCCAAAATGGTTGAAAGTGTCTAATTTGGTAAGATGGAAGCAAAGTGAGTTAGATATGTAAAAAGCCCTTCTTAATTAGGCTAGATTTGTAATTAGCCCCAACCTTTTTTGCCTTAATTAATCCATGACAAATCAATGATTAAAATATTTTTGTGAATTAAATTACAACTATTTGCCTATTATCTAACAAAAAAACTTAAATAACAATAAATAGTTTGTCTATATATTCAAACTCCAACCTTAAATTTGTTACCCAAATAACAAATTTTCCAATTCAAAAACTTTATATATATCTATAAATATAGAGATCAATCTCTTCTATTACCAAATAATTACAAAAGAAAAAGATTCTATATCTCATCTTATTTTCTTAGACAACAAGTGATTAATGGAGGTAAACAAAGTTATTATTACATTAATTCTTATTATTATGTTCGCATCAATCAAGGTTGGAGAGAGTTGGGAATGGGGAAACAACATTGGTAGGAATCTTGACTATGGTTGTTTCAATGATTGCTATACACAATGTAAACAACTTAAAGGTTCTAAGGCCAATCTTTGCAGCCAGAATTGCAGACCTGTGTGTGCTTCTAAACAATCCCAAGGATTTAGCATGCTTGATCAAGTCGGTCCCAAAAAAGTTGCGGCAGAACAGCGCATGAGAGCTCACCCGCCCGCGCTAGCACCGATGGCAGAAAATATTCTTTAAACTAAGGGTTAAGTAAAACTATTCTTAATCACTACAAGAAAAATATTGATCTACTACGAAACATTTCGTAAAATGGCAAAATTCGGTAGGTGATGATGGTCAGTTGTGGATCTCCTTTTGATTCAAATAGGAGAACAGAACATATATCATGTGGAAATTACATAGGTAGAAAGCCACCCACAGAATATTTGTAGATATATTCTTGAAGATGTTTTGCTAAACCATCATAATATATATTCAATTGTTATTAAGATTTAATTAAATATTTAATTTTTTTTATCGTATTTAATGATGCGGACATCCTAACTGGGCTCAATAAAAACACGCGCCTTGGCGGATCTCATCTCGGCGTATCCACAGAGGTTGTATCTAAGATGGCGGATCCCCTGGACACGCGAGCGGGGCGGATCTAGGCGTACGCCATGAGGCGTACCAACAACTACACTGGGCGGATCTCAAGATTACTTCCTGCCGAAGGAATTCACCCACAACCTCTGACGCTCCGTACCTGCACCTCTGTACCTGTTGTCTAGGCGCATTACCTATTTTACCCTTTTATTGTTAACCATATTGTAACCCTAATAGGGATAGCCCCTGTCCTTCTATTTATCTTTTGGAGGTTGTATTTAAACCCTCATTTTGTAAGGATATGGCAACTTTTTATCAATCAACTATCATTTCTCTTTGAGATTAAGGTTTATACCTTTGTTATCGGGATTCACTCCTTCTAGTCTAGCTAGAGAAGAAGATCTTTGTTGGTTTACGATTAAAACCTCCATTTATCGCTTTCAATCTGTATCAGTTGGTATCAGAGCCAATCGTTTCCTGACCCGAAACTTCTTTTGGCAATGGTTCAACCCCGACAACCGCAAGATTCCATGGAAACCAGTGACCGGAGATATGAGGAGTTGAGAGAGCACCTCGCGGAACAAATCCAGGCCAGCCTTGAGCGGCAGAAACAAAACGACCAACGATTCCAGGAGCTAACCGCTTCCCTGGAAAACCTCAGATTGGAGATCCGTGTAGTGGTCAGGCCAGCCGCCAGGGAGTCCGACCGGAGGAGGGAAGGAGTCCTTGAACCACGACCCCAAAGGCAACCCACGCCACCTTGACTGCCATTGACAAATGTCCAACTTCCACAAATGGGTCCTAGGGATCCTGAGGTAAGAAGACCCAACTTTGTCCTTGTGCATAACACTGATAGCGATAGTGATGATTTTGAGGATCTTGGGAATAATGGTGCCTTTAGAAATATGAGGGATGTTGGTCTGATTGATAACAGGCGTGTGGGTATGGCTAGGGCAGAACCAGACCTAGGAAACTTTGATAGAGATGACGCCTTTAAGCTAAAAATAGATTTAGCATCTTTTGGTGGCGAGCTGGATATAGAGGGATTCTTAGATTGGTTATTGGAAGTTGAACGTTTCTTTGAGTATGCTGGGATTCCTGATGAGAGGAAAGTAAGGCTGGTGGCGTATCGCCTGAAGGGTGGCGCATCAGTTTGGTGGGATCAGATGAGGGAAGAAAGAAGAAGAGGGGGCAGAGATCCGATTAGATCTTGGCTACGGATGAAGGCGATGCTGAGGGAGCGGTTCTTACCGCTGGACTACGAACAGTATATCTACAGCTCCTACAGAGGATGCTCTCAAGGGACCCGAAGTGTCCATGAGTATACTTCTGAGTTCTTAAGGCTTTCGGCGAGAGCCAACCTGTCTGAAACTGAAAGCCAAAAGACCTCTAGGTATCTAGAAGGGTTGAGATACAATATCCAGGATCGTATTGGCACACAGATGGTGGTTAGAGTACAAGATGCTAGGAATTTAGCCCTCAAGGCTGAGTCCCAACTGACCGGGAGATCCAGGAGATCCGCCACTACTGAGTATATGCCTGGAGGAAGAGATAACGTGAAGTCTTACGACAAAGGCAAGCAGGTGGCGAGTGCCAGTGGGGCCAAGGTTAACAGTGTGGGAAAGGGATCCGTTGGAGATACTAGACCATACAAAGAAGCACCTATACCACCCAAGAGCAACAATCCGTATGCAAGGCCAGCACCTTTCAAATGTTTTCGGTGCAATGAGCCAGGACATAGATCCAATGAGTGTCCTAGAAGGAAGAGCGCCAACATGGTGGAGAGGTACGAAGATGACTATGACGACGAGGATGAAGTATTTTATGAACCCTTGGGACAAGATGATGAGGTGGCGGGTGAAAAGAGGTACGCCATTCATGTGGTACGACGTTTGTTAGTCTCCAGCCGGATAGAAGGCGATCAAAGGCACCGACTATTCAGAACCCGCTGTCTCGTGAAGGGAGGGCGATGTAATGTGATAATAGATAGTGGGAGCTGATAGGGGTCAAAAACCCCTATCTTTGGGTACGGTTTTAGGACGGTTTTTAGGTTTATTTGGCTAATAAGCGAGCAATTCTCGTATTTAAATGCTTTTGTGTGAGTTAGTTAGAAATTCAAAACATTCTATTTACTTTTCGTCGTTTAGGCTCGTTTTGTGATCAATTTAGGAAAATACGGCCGAAATAACATGCATATTAGAATTCTGTTATCTTTTGAAGCTAATTGGTCCGTCAAAAGTCGCACCAAACGAAGCGTTTGCTCAAAATAAGCGATTGACGGATCAATTTGGCTTTTGGACTAATGTTTTCTGGAGTTTTTATGCGTGTGCAGGTGTAAGTTCGGACGAAAAAGGGTTTGGAAGTCATCCAGCACGGATCGAGCGTGCTTCGGGCGAAAACGCTCGGCGAGAAGGGCCCCCCCGGGCCATTTCTGCTCGCCGAGCAGGCCCCTGGTGGCCTGCTCGCCGAGCAGGCCGCCAGAGGCCTGCTCGGCGAGCAGGAGCCTGCTCGTCGCAATCCTGCTCGGCGAGCAGCCTTTCCTGCTCGGCGAGCAGACCTGCGGGAATTGGTCAAAAAGACCAATTCCGCCCCCACGAAGCCACGTTCAGCCCCACATCTTTCTACACCAACAAGGACACGAAATTAGGTCAAAACCAGACCCGAGACGCGGCTATAAATAGGAATTTCCAATTATAAATTAGATATCTTTTGTTTTTGTAATTTTCTTATCTTCCACCTCGAGAAATCCTCTCCACCTCCTCTATAAACCTTCAACCCTCCATTGAAGACGCCTCCGAAGCTCCATTCACCGAGGATTGCTCGAGCTCCATCCTTAAGTCCTAGGAAGACGCCTGCATTGGTTGACAGGTTCCCTGAAAGGGATTTTTCTTCTTTTACATTCTGTCTAGCCTCTGATACATGCTATGAATTCTAGGTTTATTGTAACTTCGTGACAATGTTTCCATCTTTGATATATATTATAGTTCTTGTTTATTCAATTGTTTTGATGTTTTAATCTTTGTCTTACGCTTTGTCTGATTGGTTTAACTCATTCGATAATCCCAAAATTAGGTTGGCACATATTGCGAGCTAAATCTGACCTAGTCAGTGCCTATAGGATTGACGACCCTATAGAAGATTAAGCCCAAATTACTGAGCCTTAGAGCTAGTTTCGGCCTTACAAGGGAATCACGAACTAGGGACTTTAGGAGGATAGGTCGGGTTAATCGCCGTGGACACAAGTGACTTAGGTTTTAATTCAATTGTTTAAACAATCTATTTCCATTATCATCGTATCCCTCCATGATCCTTTAGATAATTGCATTGACAAAAGATCACTTAGGAGTAGTTTAACTTAATTAGGGGTAGAGTAATTTAGTTAGGTTTAGAATAACTTAGCTAGAATTAGATAACTTAGTCAGAATTAGATAATCTAGTTAGGATTAGTGCAATCCAACCTAGGAGTAGATTAATTAAACAAAACCAACTCAAACCCCTTAAGCCTAGATAACATTCGAGACTTAGTAATTCGGTACTTGCAGAAATAAATCCTGTGGACGATAACCTGGACTTAAACCCAGAAATTTATTACTTGATAACGACGGGGTACACTTATCCCTTAGTGAGGTTTCGCAAGAATCCGCATCAAGTTTTTGGCGCCGTTGCCGGGGATTTATTTCTTCTGCAATATCGAACCAAAGGTCGATTTGTTAGTTTAGGCATTCTTTTGTGAATATCCTTTGTTTATATCGTTTATATCTGCTTATATATAATTCTTTATAACTTTTGTAGTTGTTCATATCTTTTGTATTCTGTCCAAAACTATATACTTTTTACTTATCAACTTTTGTGATAGAACTTCACTTTTTCTCAGCGTTCTCTGATCAATGAATTGGCAAGAAAGAGTCGAGTGGGAAGCTCAAAAGTTTACTATCCCATCAAGACGATACATTCATGCCCTGGAGAATGAGGCTCCCAATCCCTCCATGGCCGAGTTAAATAAGAAAATGGATATCTTGATGGCGAAACTGAGCCTCAACACCAATGAAAGTGTAAGTTTTGTGGGTAATCACCAAAGGTACAATTCTAACCCCAATTCTTATAGCTTTTATGATAATAATTGGAGGAGACCTCAACACTCAAATCTGTCCTACGGGAATCCTAACATGTTGAGGCCTCCAAATAGGTTTGTTAATGAGCACAGGGAAAACGAATTGGGAATGTTCCCTTACGAACAAGCAAGCCAAGTTCCTCCACAACCCTCTAGCTCACGAGATGAGGTGCTGTCCCTTTTGAAAGGAATATCAGCCCGACTTACAATCAACGAGGAGGTTTGCAAGGACTTGAGCAACCAATTGGCTCAAATAAACCATGAGATGGAAGAGCAATCCCGAGATGCTCTCCCATGCATAAAGGAAAACATAGAAATCCCACAAAGGGAATCAGCTCAAGCCATCTCCTTGAGGAATGACAAAAAGGTAGAACCAAGTCCACTATCACATGCATCACTCGAGGTAAGTGACGAACCGGAAGCGGTAAGCAACCCCGGTTCAAAATCTGAATTTCTAAATCATGTGATAGAGATAAAAGATCAAATCAAAACTTGTGTATCTCAACTACATCATCCTCAAAAATTAGAAAAGTTTAGGTTTGCTTCATGCTCAGAAGTTTTCATTCTCTTCGACCTACCAAGAGAATCCAAAAGGGAGCAAACCAAACTTTTTCATAATATGTTTAAATTCGGCCTCCTACTTTCATTAAACTTATTAGAGGATCTTAATCCGTTTTGTAGGTACGGGTTATTTGTCAAGGAGTTCGAGTTCCTAACGCGGATAGAAGCTTATACTTAGGAAGAAACTCTATGTCGAGCTAACCGACTGTAAAAGTAGCGCTTCTTGGGAGGCAACCCAAGTTTGGATTACAATTTTTTCTAGGTTTGTTTTTCTTTTTAATTTAATTTTAGATTTTTGTTTTTAACTTTAATCAGTAAGTTGTCTTCTCCACCCTAACTTTTTACACTCGTACTTCATGATTTGTGATGCAATGTTGGAACTTATTGCATATTTTTAGTGTGAGGAGGAGGGATAGACAAACTTACAAAAATTTTATAAATTTTTAATTTTTGTTGCGTCGTGTCTAGTTTAGTTTAGCATTTTTGGGTTTTGTTTATGTTTTTGCATGTTTAGGACCTAAAACCGTGAACCTCCTTCGAATCTAAACTTCGTTATTTGTCTTTGAGGGCTGAGAACCGAATTTAAAATTGCATGACAACTAGTTTAGGCGTAGGACACAACTCTTGTATCTGTAAAAGCATGAGCTACAGTTTGCATTTAGACCCTACTTTTGAAGAAATGCTAAAATCATTACTTAGGTAGATAACTTAAGAATTGAAGGCATGTGATATTAAACTTGAGTTTGGGGAAAACTAGTAAACATAAAATTGAAACCCAAAGAATTGTGAGTTGAATTTGAGCCTAAGAGCGAACATCAAAAAGCTCTTTTTCTTGACATTTTTGTGTGAATGCTTTGACTTGTGGAAGATTACAGATTTTGCACCTAATACTGTGTTGAACCTACATGCAATGATTTGATATGATAAACGATGAATCAGCCTCATTAGAATTAACCCTTTTCTTTACCTTGTTTTTCTTTTTCATCCACTCTAGGAAGCCCCTTTGAGCTGATATTTTTGTAGTTTATAGATTTTTCTTTCGTTCTAACCCGTTTTTGCGAAGCACAATTTGGTTCGCTACTTAACCTTTGTTTTTGCAAAGCTCGAACTGAGCCTTTGTTTTCTTCTAGCGTTTTATCGTTGTTTATGGCATTATAGTAGCAAGCCAAAAGGCTAAGAAGTGAATGAGCATCACTATCCCAAAAGAAAAAAAAAGAGAAAGGAAAAACAGAAAAAGAAAAAAAAAGGGGGAGAAAAGAAAAGAAAAGAGACGAACAAAAGGGAAGAACTTCATTCCCCGGTTCCTAAAAATAAAAACGTCTCAAAAAGAAATCCAAAATAAGGGATGAATAAAAAACTCAGTCACTTCATATTTGCTAAAGCCATTTAAACTCTGTTTTTATAACGCTAGAACGTTTTAACCCTTGTTGTACCTTTAAACCTCTAACCACATTACAACCCCAATTAGAGGCTGTTTTTGATATCATCGGAGTCATATAGCATAGTAGAGGAACTCGGATGAACGTGCAAAATCAACGTAGTCCTAAGTAAGAATATAAGCCAAGAGTAAACACCTTAGCCACCAAAAATTGTGTGAATGAGTGAACTACCTATGGTGAGGTGTTTTACTTAGCGATCCCCTCAAGTTCGTTTAATTGAACATGTGTCCCTTTACTTAAAACTATGACCTATTGTAATTGAAATGCGGCTTTTGGATATCGTGTCTCTACTTTGTATTTCCGAATGCATGTAATTACAGATGCTCGAAATTGTGTCAAGCACCTAGTCAAACTGGGAAGTTTTCTAGCTTGCTTGTGATGGCGGGTTTAGTTTTTTAGTTTACTTAGGGACAAGTAAAGTTTTAAGTGCGAGGAGGTTTGATAGGGGTCAAAAACCCATATCTTTGGGTACGGTTTTAGGACAGTTTTTAGGTTTATTTGGCTAATAAGCGAGCAATTCTCGCATTTAAATGCTTTTGTGTGAGTTAGTTAGAACTTGGAAACATTCTATTTACTTTTCGTCGTTTAGGCTCGTTTTATGATCAATTTAGGCAAATACGGCCGAAATAACATGCATATTAGAATTCCGTTATCTTTTGAAGCTAATTGGTCCGTCAAAAGTCGCACCAAACGAAGCGTTTGCTCAAAATAAGCGATTGACGGATCAATTTGGCTTTTGGACTAATGTTTTCTAGAGTTTTTATGCGTGTGCAGGTGTAAGTTCGGACGAAAAAGGGTTTGGAAGTCATCCAGCACGAATCGAGCGCGCTTCGGGCGAAAACGCTCGGCGAGCAGGGCCCCCCCAGGCCATTTCTGCTCGCCGAGCAGGAGCCTGCTCGCCGAGCAGGCCACCAGGCGCCTCCTCGGCGAGCAGGGGCTGCTCGTCGCAATCCTGCTCGGCGAGCAGACCTGCGGGAATTGGTCAAAAAGACCAATTCTGCCCCCACGAAGCCACGTTCGGCCCCACATCTTTCTACACCAACAAGGACACGAAATTAGGTCAAAACGAGACCCGAGACGCGGCTATAAATAGGAATTTCCAATTGTAAATTAGATATCTTTTGTTTTTGTAATTTTCTTATCTTCCACCTCGAGAAATCCTCTCCACCTCCTCTATAAACCTTCAACCCTCCATTGAAGACGCCTCCGAAGCTCCATTCACCGAGGATTGCTCGAGCTCCATCCTTAAGTCCTAGGAAGACGCCTGCATTGGTTGACAGGTTCCCTAAAAGGGATTTTTCTTCTTTTACATTCTGTCTAGCCTCTGATACATGCTATGAATTCTAGGTTTATTGTAACTTCGTGACAATGTTTCCATCTTTGATATATATTATAGTTCTTGTTTATTCAATTGTTTTGATGTTTTAATCTTTGTCTTACGCTTTGTCTGATTGGTTTAACTCATTCGATAATCCCAAAATTAGGTTGGCACATATTGCGAGCTAAATCTGACCTAGTCAGTGCCTATAGGATTGACGACCCTATAGAAGATTAAGCCCAAATTACTGAGCCTTAGAGCTAGTTTCGGCCTTACAAGGGAATCACGAACTAGGGACTTTAGGAGGATAGGTCGGGTTAATCGCCTTGGACACAAGTGACTTAGGTTTTAATTCAATTGTTTAAACAATCTATTTCCATTATCATCGTATCCCTCCATGATCCTTTAGATAATTGCATTGACAAAAGATCACTTAGGAGTAGTTTAACTTAATTAGGGGTAGAGTAATTTAGTTAGCTTTAGAATAACTTAGCTAGAATTAGATAACTTAGTCAGAATTAGATAATCTAGTTAGGATTAGTGCAATCCAACCTAGGAGTAGATTAATTAAACAAAACCAACTCAAACCCCTTAAGCCTAGATAACATCCGAGACTTAGTAATTCGGTACTTGCAGAAATAAATCCTGTGGACGATAACCTGGACTTGAACCCAGAAATTTATTACTTGATAACGACGGGGTACACTTATCCCTTAGTGAGGTTTCGCAAGAATCCGCATCAGGAGCCAAGAGAACATTGTGAGTAGCAGCGCCGTTCAGAAGTTCGGGTTGTTGGTAGAGGCGCACCCTGATCCCTACAGGGTGGGATGGATCAAGAACGTGGGCAAGTTGAGGGTGACCCAGAGATGCAAGGTACCGATTGAGATTGGTAACTATCATGATGAAGTCTGTTGTGATGTGGTCGATATGGACGCATGCCACCTATTGTTGGGCCGACCCTGGCAGTTTGATAACAACGCCACCCACGCCGGAAGAGAGAACACTTACAGATTTGTGAAGAATGGGGTGAAGTTTGTCCTTACACCAATGGTGAGAGAGCCAAAGGCCGACGAGAAGTCTACCTTGGTAGTCTGTCCTACACACAAATTGTTTGTCAGCGAATGTGAAGAGAGCCAAATGGTATACGTGGTAATGGTTAAGGCGAATCACGAATCCGCCCAAAGGGACGAAAGGGAAATGCCGAGTGAAGTGACCCGCCTACTTGGCGAGTATCAAGATCTGTTCCCCGACGAACTGCCGAGTAGGTTACCACCTTTGAGGGACATCCAACATCATATCGATCTTGTGCCCGGGGCTAGTTTACCAAGCCTCCCACATTATCGAATGAGCCCAAAGGAGAATGATGTCATGAGACAAAAAGTGGAGGAACTCATCGAGATGGGATACGTTAGGGAGAGTATGAGTCCTTACGCTGTTCCAGCTTTACTTACACCGAAGAAGGATGGGTCTTGGCGGATGTGTGTTGACAGTAGGGCTATTAACAAGATCACCATCAAGTATAAGTTCCCGATTCCAAGGTTGGAGGACATGTTGGACCAACTCGGCGGATCTCGAGTCTTCTCCAAGATTGATCTCAGGAGTGGGTATCATCAGATACGAATCCGATCTAGGGATGAGTGGAAGACTACCTTCAAGACAAGAGATGGATTGTATGAATGGTTAGTTATGCCCTTTGGGATGACCAACGCCCCTAGTACTTTTATGAGACTGATGAATCAGGTGCTTCGCCCAGTAATTGGGAAGTTCGTAGTTGTGTATTTCGACGACATTTTGATCCACAGCCAGACCTTGGCAGAACATGAAGAGCACTTGCAGACCGTGTTTGACCTGTTAAGGAAACACCAACTATACGCCAACACCAAGAAGTGTGACTTTGTCATGGAGAGCTTAGTTTTCCTTGGATTCGTGGTCAGTGGGAATGGAATCCAAGTTGATAGGGAGAAGGTAAGAGCCATCCGAGAATGGCCTACCCCGAGGAACGTGGGGGATATCAGGAGTTTTCATGGGCTAGCAACGTTCTATCGCCGATTCATTAAGAACTTCAGTTCCATAGTGGCCCCGTTGAGAGAATGTTTGAAGAAAGGAAAGGGGTTCGAGTGGGCGGACGCCCAAGAAGAGAGCTTCGCCTTGATCAAGGAAAAGTTGAGTACAGCGCCAGTGCTGGCGTATCCCGATTTTGACAAATTGTTTGAAGTTGAGTGTGATGCCAGTGGAATTGGGATTGGTGGTGTCTTGATGCAAGAAAAGAGGCCCATTGCCTACTTCAGTGAGAAGCTCTGTGAGACACGGCAAAGGTGGGCAACGTATGATCAAGAGTTTTATGCTGTAGTGAGGGCATTGAAAGTATGGGAACATTACTTAGTGGGAAAAGAGTTCATCCTCTACACTGACCATCAAGCTCTCAAATACCTGGGAAGTCAGAAGCAACTTCGAAGCGCCATGCACGCCCGGTGGTCCGCCTTCATAGATAAGTTCCCCTATAAGCTTATCCATAAGGCGGGAAAACAGAACATAGTGGCGGACGCTTTGAGTCGGAGGATTGCACTAATAAAAACAGTCAACCTGGAGACCGATTGTTTCGAACACATCAGAGGAGAGTACCTGGCGGATCCTGACTTTGGAAGTATCTGGGAGAAGTGCCAGCGCCAACCTGGGGATGGGGCGTATCACTTAATGGATGAGTATCTAATGAGGGGCAACCAACTTTGTTTACCCTGCACTTCTATCCGCGAGAAGGTGGTCCGAGATCTACATGGCGGATCCCTGGGGGGGCATTTTGGGCGAGACAAGACATATGCAGCAGTGAGTTCCCGTTATTTCTGGCCCAAAATGAGAAGAGATGTGGCGTACCTGGTTGAACGATGCTATATCTGCCAGACCGCCAAGGGACACGCTACAAATGCTGGCTTACAGCTGCCCTTGCCTGTACCAGAAACCATATGGGAGGATCTGTCCATGGATTTTGTCCTAGGGTTACCCAGAACTCAGAGAGGCATGGATTCCATCTTTGTGGTTGTTGACCAGTTTTCGAAAATGGCACACTTCATACCATGCCGTAAGACTAACGACGCCTCAGCGACTGCCAAGCTATTCTTCAAAGAGGTTGTCAGATTACATGGTGTACCAAAGAGCATTGTCTCAGACCGTGACACAAAGTTCCTGAGTCACTTCTGGCGGACCTTGTGGCCTCTTTTTGATACTTCTCTGAAGTTTAGTACCACCGCCCACCCTCAGACAGATGAACAGACAGAAGTGGTCAATCGGACTCTGGGAAACTTACTGCGCAGCAAATGTAAGGATAAGCCCAGGATGTGGGACGTGGTTTTAGCACAAGCTGAGTTCGCCTACAATGGATCTGTACACTCGGGAACTGGGAAGTCACCCTTTGAGGTGGTATACACTAAGACCCCGAATCACGTCCTTGATATAGCCCATTTTCCCAAAGGAAACGTAACTGCAAACCAGCTAGCCAAAGACTATGTCTAGATGCACCAAGAGGTGAAGGAGACTCTTGAGGAGAGAAACCAGAAACTAAAGGCTAAGGCGGATGAGCACCACAGGGACCTACAGTTCGAAGTGGGAGATGAGGTTATGGTACACTTGGGAAAAGAAAGACTCGCCAATGCCACAAGCAGCAAGCTTCGACCGAGAAAGTACGGGCCATATAAGATCACCAAGAAGGTCAATGCCAATGCCTATCACATAGCTTTGCCAAATTGGCTTGGTAAAGTCTCACCGGCGTTCAATGTTCGTGACCTTAGCCCGTGGAAGTCAGATGGCCCTTTGGAGAACAACACCGACAAGCCAGTGCTGAATTCTTTTAAAGAAGGAGAGAATGATGCGGACATCCTAACTGGGCTCAATAAAAACACGCGCCTTGGCGGATCTCATCTCGGCATATCCACAGAGGTTGTATCTAAGAGGGCGGATCCCCTAGACATACGAGCGGGGCGGATCTAGGCGTACGCCATGAGGCGTACCAACAACTACACTGGGCGGATCTCAAGATTACTTCCTGTCGAAGGAATTCACCCACAACCTCTGACGCTCCGTACCTGCACCTCTGTACCTGTTGTCTAGGCGCATTACCTATTTTACCCTTTTATTGTTAACCATATTGTAACCCTAATAGGGATAGCCCCTGTCCTTCTATTTATCTTTTGGAGGTTGTATTTAAACCCTCATTTTGTAAGGATATGGCAACTTTTTATCAATCAACTATCATTTCTCTTTGAGATTAAGGTTTATACCTTTGTTATCGGGATTCACTCCTTCTAGTCTAGCTAGAGAAGAAGATCTTTGTTGGTTTACGATTAAAACCTCCATTTATCGCTTTCAATCTGTATCATTTAAATAATTAATCAATAAATCATCCATATAATAACTAATACTTATATATATATGCAAGGTTGTATGATTGGAACCGGTCTGGCTGGGTCAACCCAGTTGAATGTGACCTGATAGGCAAAATGGTCTGGAGGTACCTAAAAATTAACATTGTTGAAACACCCTGGTCCAATACCATGTAGATATTGTCCGCTCTGGCCCAAATCTAACGCCTTGGGCTTCACGGCTTTAAAACGCGTCTACATGTATTGGATTCACATCTTACTAATAAGCCTCAATCACTCCCTCTCTATTTCCGATGTGGGATTCAGTTCATTCATGCCCCCCATCGCCATCCCATAGGGTGGCTTCTTGCTCAGGCCTTCTACTCCGACGCCACCCACTCCGGACCGGATCGTTACAGGCCCACCAGCTTCCGTCTGGTTCGTCCCCGAACCACACATCGTACATGGAGAGTCGGCTCTAATACCTATTGTAACACCCTCGTCCAATACCATGTAGATATTGTCGCTCTGGCCCAAATCCAACACAAACCTGCTTAAAACCGGTTGGTTGAATCGTTAAACCGAAAAACCGATCACGGGTTAGCGGGTTTCACGGGTCAAACTTTTAGTCCTGTTTTTTTTAAGGAAATATAAGTTTAAGTTTAATTTTACTATTATGTTTTAATAACTCATTAATGAATTAATTACTAGATAAGATATATAGAAAATTAAGAATCTATGCATTGTAAAAACTTTATTACTTTAGTAATTCATTTGTCAGGAATTGAACATTCAGCCACTTGGCCTAAAAGGTTCTTGATCAGAACATCCTTCACGAATCCTCCATTCAAACGATACTTGATGGTCCAGTTCAGGCAATGTGGATCACGAGGTGAATCTTAGAAACTAAGGAGGCGGATGCATGACTGGCGAATCTCGCACGTGTGAATCCTTTCTATCGGATACCATGGATTTACTTCCTTGTGAATGAGTCCAGCATTACTTCCTCCCCAAGGAGACAAACCTCGCAACCTTGACGGTTACGCCCTATTTACTATTTCTGCCACTTAGCCCTATTTTACTTTTATATCACTTTACCATCTTTCTCCATGTTACCCTTATTGCTCTCTTTGTATTGTAGCCCTAGCAAAGACATTTATGCCATTAGTCTTTCCTTTAAGGGAAGTATTTAAACCTCACTATATTGTAATAAGGATCATTAATGAATCAAACAATATTTCTTTGTGAGAATCGGGTTTTCAAACCTATATGGGATTAACTCCTACTAGTTTAGCTAGTAAAGAAACTCTTTATTGATTTACGATCAAAATCATCAAATTCGTCTTTAATCTGTATCAGTTCTGATCATGCCAAAAAAATCACTTGAACCAAAAACATAAATTCATAGTTAAAGTCAGACAATAATTTTATTATAATTTCTTATATATGACTCATATGAAGAAAAAAAACCTACTTTCAAACTGTTAAAAAGTATACATATTAAACATTAAACACAAATAAAACAAATAACATTTTTAACTAAATGATTTTATTAAAACATGACTTTTTTTTTTATTAGAAGAAGTTTAATATGACTAAAAATAAAAACTCACAATTTATTATATTAAAATAAAAGATAAAAAAAATTAATCCATTCAGTAGTCTAACCATCAATCTTTTTGCCTTAGACAAATAAATGATTAAAATCTTTCTATAAATTAAATCACAGCTATTTGCCAATTATTTAACAAAAACCTAATACATACAAATAAATAGATTGTCTATATATTCAAACTCTAACGGTTAAATTTGTTACCCCAAAAACAAATTTTCCTATTCAAACATAATATGTATCTATAAATATAAATATAAATAGAGAGATCAATTTCTTATATTAGCAAACAGTTAGAAAAGAAAAAATCTATATATATATATATATTTAAGAAACAATAAGTGATTGATGGAGGTAAACAAAGTTGTTATTACATCAATTCTTATTATAATATTTGCAACAATGAAGGTTGGAGAAGGTTGGGAATGGGGAAAGAATGATGGTAGCAATCAAGATAAATCTTGTTACAGCAATTGCTACACAGAATGTACAAAGTTTAAAGGTGCTAAATTTGATTCTTGCAATCAGAATTGCAAACCCTTGTGTTTTACTAAAGCATCCAAAGGATTTGGCAAGCTTGATCAAGCTAATAAGGAAGAAAATGCGGCAGCACCGGCACCACCGGAGGCCGCGGAAAATATTCATTAAACTAAGAGTTTAGGAAAATTACTCCTAATGTAGGGTGAAATTCATGTCAATGATCATATTTTCGTGTCAATTATCGAGTAAGTGTTAAATGAGCAATGTTTGTTAGATAATTATAATGAATTAAATTGTTTAATTATTTTTATTTAAGGAAAAAAACAGTTTGTATTAACCAGTTTTTGGATTAGATCATTTGATGTAAAATATTGCACCTTTTGGAATTTAGATTTTTACTTTATATATCATAAATACAGATTAATTTGAATGATTATGTTTTTCCCTCTCTTTTGAAATGTTAAATTACCAATGAAATTTGATCCATGTGTTTATTCCGGTGATAACTGTTACACATGGTTCGAATTCGCCTATATTTATGTTGTATAGTGGAAGACGATAGACATTCCGGTGATAACTGTTACACATGGTTCGAATTCGCCTATATTTATGTTGTATAGTGGAAGACGATAGCTAATTGTAGCTACATTTGTCTTAAGAATACTGAGATAATCAGGCTCTAGATTATTCCGTTTTACTTTCGGTTTGTCTAAAGGTTTAAGGAAATTTTTTAATTTCCATTGATTTCTTGTTCTTTCAGATATTTTTATATTCTTTTAATTACTGTATTCGTGTTTTGTTGTCTTTTTGAATTAATATTGCTAACAATCTTAAGAAAAAGTTATTCTTATTTTTCCAAAGAGATGCAAATGATTACCTTGATTGGATTACATTAACCTACAAAATATTAATTCAGACATTTGAAAAGAAAAATTATATTCGGACAGATTGGACTAAAAAACACTGTATAAACAAATAAACAAATTTGTTTTTGTTTATTATTTGTATTTTTGTTTTGTTTAAATAGATTGTACTTTCTAATTCTATCTTATTCTATATGAATTTCATATTAAATGATTGAAATTGAAGATGGACCGGTCCTAAGAAACACGGTCACTAACATGCTTTACACCCAGTGGCGCAACTAAAATATTAAAAGTACTCAACTTAAACGACAATAAACAAATTTCATATTTCATAAGTTTAATGCTAATTTCTTAAAAAAAATTATGTCCTTTTTGAACAACTATCAATAACGCCTACTACTCAAGCTCGAATGTTCTCTTCAGTTGATAATTTTCTGATTGGTGATTTATGGGTTAACATCGATTTACCTCCCATGGTGCGTTCAAACATTCTTCAGATTCGGAGGGGTTTAGACGATGAGGACCTGTGCATTTGGACTCCTGCAACAAATGGTAAATTTACTGTTAAGGCCTTCTATAGCAAGCAATTGCCTCTGGTTAACCCGACCCCTTAGGGGAGTTTTATATGGTGACGGTTTATACCTCCCAGTCGCTCGATGCTTTATTGGAAGCTTTTACATGGCAAGTGTGCAACTGAAACCATTGACCATCTCTTTGTTGATTGCTGGTTTAGTGCAGCTCTTTGGCGGACTATTGGGTATATTTTTGGCGTCTCAATTCCTGCCTCGGGGCCTTTCTGCGATTATTTTTCTACTTTGCAGTTTATGGGCATCAGACGTACCATGGCAGATCATTGGAAACTCAGTATTTTTACCTGTCCTTGGCTTATCTGGCGCATCCGAAACGCAGCAATTTTTGATGCAGAGATCCCTTCAATCTAAAGATCCATAACGCGACTTAAAGGTTACGTAAAAGAGGCTTGCTTCGCGGCTGATCGGCCTGCAGCTGCTGTTGCCTCGCCCGCTCCCGATTTCATACAGGTCAGGTGGATGCCTCCTCCGGCTGGGTGGACTAATGTTAACACGGATGGCTCCGCAATTAGATCGCCTGGACCCGCTGGTATTTTCAGAACTGGTAGAGGGTTCGCAAGGGGATGCTTTGCCTTTCCTATACCGAACTCATATGCGTTTCTGGCAGAACTTAAAGCTGTTATCTTTGCAATTAAGTTAGCTTTGAAAGAAAAACTAGCATCAGCTTTGGATCGAATCAGACTCAGCCATTGCTGTTCATCTTCTTCGAACTAGATCAGTTAATGTGCCGTGGCAGCTCAGACAAGACTGGCTTGCTGTTCAGTTATGGAGATCATGATCATCCACATTTACCGCAAAGGTAATCAGATGGCTGACTCATTAGCTCGCTATGGGATCTCGGCTTCGTCACTTATTTGGTGGCCTTCGACGCCCACCTTTTGCAAGCATTTCATTTTCGACGATCTATGTAACATTGCTCATTTACGTTTCCTTTGAACTCTCTTCCTTTGTATTTTTTTATTCTTTATTTAATATGTTCGGGTTAGTTGAGGCAGTTCCAGAGGTGCCAACTTAGTTGGGATGTCTAGACTCCCTCATCTCCGTCCCAACCTTTCAATAAAAAAATAGAAATGAAACATTAGATATCTAATAAGTAAGACCAAGAAGAAAACAATTCAATAAAAATGATCAAAAAAGTTAATGTTTAAAAATAACTAATAAAAAGTTTGATGTAAAGATAAATGATAATTCTAAAATATATTAACAATTTCAAAAACGTAATATGAGAATATTCTCTCAAAAAAGTTAATAATTATTATATATATATATATATATATATATATATATATATATATTTATATATATATATATATACACACACGTAATTTTTTAACTCAACTAGATAAAGACTATAGAGTATGTATTAATACGTGGAATGTGATATGATAATCTTGGGCTTTGTCTTCAACCTCTAGGGATTAGGGTTCTCCTTCATACTACAGGCCCCGCTGGTCGGAGAGGTTGGGTGCTGTTATCGAGTAATATCAATATTAGTTGAGGTAGTGTCGGTGCTGGGGATGGAGCCCCTTGGGTACTCGACCTTCACCATCGTTCATGCTCATTTATACTAATGGCAACATCTTGAAACGCCGAAAAAATTCATTGGTGTCAATTTTAGACATGGTAACAAAATATGTTGTTTTATTAAACAATACTCAATTTGGAAAAATGTTTAAGGATGATCCTCCTATAATCGAGAAGATGAGGTGGATATTGCTATGGTCTTTAATGCAATTAAGGCATGAAACCATTCTTTTTTCGTTGCTATATTTTAAACGCACTGGCTGGTGCACTTTATAATGTTTATCAAGTCAAGGAAACCACAAAGGTATTGGTTCAAATAAATAAATTTTCATAGGTAATAGATGAAGAGTATAATTGCTGGAAGAAAATTCTCTTACATTACTATTTCTATTCATAGGTATTTATACATTGCAGACATGACTATTGATAAACACAATAACTTTCTGTAAATACAGATGACTCTTTGTGAAATAATACAACTCTTTGATAAATAGAGAAATGTGAAGGAATAAATTGTATTGTTTTAGTATTGTAAGGACTATTTTAGATATTGTGTGTATTTTCTGTTATTTGCCATACACTTGGTTAATGTGTTGGCTGGCTATATATATAGCCATTGTATTCTGTTTGGTGAGTTAGATTAAATAACAAAAACCCTTTCTCTCTCTTCTGGTCCATCTCCTTCATTTCTTCAATCGATTTCATGGTATCAGAGCTATCCGGTTCATGATCCATAGATTTCTCCATCGATTCTAAGTTGATTATGACAAAGAAGCATCAACAATCTTTTGCTGAGATTGTGAAATCAACTTCGTTCAAAAACAACAAAGAGGAGAGAGGAAACTCTGATTCAGAATCGGAATCTTCAAATAATTCTTCAGAATCGGAATCTTCAAATAATTCCGATAAACCGTCAACAATGGCGACTCAAGGACACAATAGCAACGACAATCCGAGCTTGGTGCTTGTGAGCACTGCTCTTAATGGCAGAAATTTCATACTCTGGTGCAGATCTATGAAGTTAGCCATCAACGCTAAGAGAAAGCTCAGTCATATAGAAAAAGATGATGCTCCAGAGGATCAAAAATCTGATGCATACTGGAAATGGAAAGAAGACGACGATCTAGTATTCTCCTAGATTCTCAACTCACTTTCGAAGGATTTAGGTCCTGTATTTGTTTTCGCAAAAACGGCAAGAGGATTATGGTTGGAGATTCAGAAACGGTACGGTGAAAGCAATGGACCGCTCATTTTTAGATTGAGAAAGGAGATATGCGGATTGAAGCAAGGGAATATGACATTAGTGGATTATTTCAACAAGTTGAAGAGGATCTGGGATGAGTATGCTGAAATCAAGCCATCAGTAGCCTGTACATGTGCATCTCGCACAAATGCTCAGAGTCAAGCGGATGAAGAGCAACTAATGCAATTCCTCTCAGGTTTAAACACTGATTTTAATCATGTGATTGATCAAATATTGTTAATGGATCCTTTTCCACCAGTGTATAAAGCTTATTCAATGTTAGCCAAAATTGAAAAGCCTCAAGATGCAGATGATAGTATGCAGTCAGAATTTGTTAATATGTCTACAGGAGGAAGAAGTCAGAACAAGAAAGGCTCCAAATCGAATACTAGTAATTTTTTTGGAGGATCTTACAGTTCTAATACAAATCGAAGCAAAGAAGATAAACAATGTAATTACTGTAAGAAATCAGGTCATGATCGATCTAAATGTTTTAGAATAAAAGGCTACCCTGAGTGGTTTAAGGGGAAGAGATTCACTGGTCCTGCCAAATATCAAGCCAACCTTGTGCAAGACAATAGTGCTGGGTGCTCATCTCCATTAGAGGACTTTGAAGAGGATACAAATATGCCAGCTAAGTTTGAATTAGTGCAAGAAATGGTTCAGAGGGAGGTACAAAGACAATTGAAAGGCAAATTTACACAGACCAATAGCATGCCAGAATTCTCAGCTTTTGCTGGTGCTTGCACAGATAACAAATCTATCACAACTGCAAATAGTAGTCAGTTAGCTTAGATAGTGGATTCAGGAGCTTCAACACATATGACATATATGTTTGAGCTACTTGATAATGTTGTGAAATTAGACTATCCAAGAAACATATTTCTACCTACTGGAGAAGCCGAACTAGTGCAGTATAAGGGGGAAATTATGTTAAAAAATGGCTTCAAATTGCTCAATGTCTTGTATGTGCCTAGTTTTTGTCATAATTTGATGTCTGTTAGCAGACTATTACAAGATCAGGGTATTTCAGTTTGCTTTCAAGGATCTTGTTGTATTTTACAAGAAATAAGAGATGACAAGCCATTTGCTATAGGAGTTTTAAGAAATGGTTTGTATTACCTTGATGATGCTGGTTTTGTTTTGCTTGGTAAAGATGATGATAGTGCTGAATTGTGGCATAAACGGTTAGGACATATGTCCAAGGAAAAATTGATGCATATTCAGGGTCTAGTTTCACACTTGCCTGATGATTTTCATAGTTGTGATGTGTGCATGAGGTCAAAGCAAGTCAGATCACCATTTGGTGTCAGTGAGATTAAAAGTACAAGAAGTTTTGAGCTTGTTCATGCAAATTGTTGGGGGCCATATAGAGAGGTTTCTCTTACTGGCAACAGATACATGCTAACTCTGGTGGATGATTTTACTAGAGTTATATGGACTGTCTTATTCAAGACGAAGGATCAAGTCACCAGTCTACTTGATCAGTTCATACTAATGGTGCAAACACAGTATGCAACCACAGTTAAGCACATAAGGTCTGATAATGGGACTGAGTTCGTTAGTCAGTCTACACAAGATTTATTCAAGCAACATGGCATCTTGCATCAGAAAACATGTGTTTACACACCACAGCAAAATGGTGTGGTGGAAAGGCGACACAAGAGCCTCACTACTGTGTCTAGAGCATTACTTAAACAAGGTGATCTACCTGTTTAGTTTTGGGGGGAAGCTATGACACACGCTACAGTTTTGCTCAACCTGTCTCCAACTAAGGTACTACACTGGAAATCTCCATACTATATGTTACATGGTAAAGAACCTCCATTGAATGCACTGAAGGTTTTTGGATGTCAAGGATATGTATTGAATACTAATCCTAGTAAAGGAAAATTTGATGATAGAGCAAGCAAATACATCTATCTGGGTAATGCAGTGGGCCAGAAAGGATGGAAAATGTATAGTATTTCCACCAGGCAATTGCTTATATCTAGAGATGTCAAGTTTTCTGAAGACATCTTCCCATATGCTAATGTGAGTCATGGTTCTGATGAAACTCAGGAAAGCCCTCTTTTGATCAATGTGCCCACTACAGTTGATACTGAGACACCATCTGTTGATTTAGAGGGGATTCATATTAGTGAAAATACAGGAGAGGGATCATACACTCATACTGGGTCTCAAGCTATAGTTCCAGTAAGAAGATCCACCAGGAATACACAACAACCAGTCTGGTTTCAGGACTTTGTTGTTAATCAGGCTTTTACAGCATCATCTGACAGTTTATTCACCTACAACAAATCTTACTTATTATGTTTGGCTAATGTTGTTAAGGAATTTGAGCCTAAGAACTACAGAGAGGCACAGGGGCATCCACAATGGGAAGCAGCTATGCAACAAGAGATTGAAGCTTTAGAAAGGAACCAAACATGGAGTCTAATGCCACTCCCAGCAGGGAAAAGAGCAATTACTTGTAAATGGCTCTTCAAAGTCAAGTATGCTGCTGATGGTACTGTAGCTAGATTTAAAGCTAGATTGGTTGCAAGGGGCTATGATCAGCAATTTGGCATTGACTACCATGACAGCTATTCTCCAGTTACTAAGGTCACTACAGTCAGAATTTTCTTGGCAGTTGCTATAACATATAACTGGCCTATTCAACAAGTTGACATTAACAATGCCTATCTTCATGGCCATATAGATGAAGAGTTGTACATGACTCCACCAGAGGGTTATATGAAGGCAAAAGACATGGTTTGCAAGCTAAATAAGTCCTTGTATGGACTCAAACAAGCTGGCAGGCAGTGGAATAAAGCTTTTTCTGATAAGTTGATTAGCTTGGGGTTTGAAAAATCCATCCATGATTATTGCCTATTTACTAAACGTGGGGATAATGTTTTCTTAGCTTTAATTGTCTATGTGGATGATGTGTTGATCACAGGTACATCCATTGTTTTGATTAATGAAGTAAAGCAAGCACTAGATGATTGTTTTACCATCAAAGACATGGGAGAAGCTAAGTTTTTCCTTGGCATAGAGTTGGCCAAATCAGAGAAAGGACTTCTCATTTCTCAAGGAAAATATATCAGGGATCTTATAGCAGATGCAGGCCTCACTCAATGTTCAAGTGTGTCTAACCCTTTTAATAGTGGTTTGGTTGTGGATGCAGAATCATCATTATGTTCTGAGCCAGAGCAATTCAGAAAGTTGGTTGGCAGGTTTTTATACCTGGGTTTTACCAGACCAGACATAGCATTCATAACCCAACAACTAAGTCAGTATATGAGTGAGCCTACTGAAATTCAAATGGAAGCAGCAAAACATGTAGTGAAGTATTTGAAAGGTACAATGTATTTGGGGCTGTTCTATTCTAATAGCTCAAATTTAAAGCAAATGCAGGCTTATTGTGATTCTGACTGGGGCAGATGCAAAGTCACAAGGAAATCCATTACAGGGTATTGTATGTTTATTGGAGAATGTCTAATATCTTGGAAATCCAAGAAGCAAGCTGTGTGTAGTAAGAGTTCAGCAGAAGCTGAATATAGAGCAATGTCTATTGCTTCATGTGAAATCAAGTGGCTGTCCTATTTGATGGATGTGTTTCAAATGCCACTTGACCTTCCAATACCATTGAGCTGTGATAATCAGGCAGCTATACATATAGCCGCTAACCCTGTTTTCCATGAGAAGATGAAGCATGTGGAGATTGATTGTCACATTGTTAGAGCTCATATGGAATCAGGATTCATTTACACACCATTTGTGAGTTCTGCTTATCAACTGGCAGATTTGTTTACAAAGCCACTTACAGGCATTCAAATGGCAGGAACTTTATTGAAGATGCACTTGCATGCTGTCAATAATGCAGGACAAGTTGAAGCTGCTAGTAATTCAACTTGAGGGGAGGCTGAAGGAATAAATTGTATTGTTTTAGTATTGTAAGGACTATTTTAGATATTGTGTGTATTTTCTGTTATTTGCCATACACGTGGTTTATGTGTTGGCTGGCTATATATATAGCCATTGTATTCCGTTTGGTGAGTTAGATTAAATAACAAAAACCCTTTCTCTCTCTTCTGGTCCATCTCCTTCATTTATTCAATCGATTTCAAAATGACTCTTGGACAATAAAATGTACCAAATTAAAAAACTCTATTAATTATAAGTTTATTAATTCAACACACCCCGTTAAACTTATAAATTTTTTTATCCCTTAGTAACACTAAGAACAACTCTCAATCTGTTGAAATATTCAAACTTCAAAGCTTTAGTAAAAATATCAACAACTTGATCTTTGGATGGTACATGCTTGAGTTGAATTTCTCTCATTCCAATGCATTCTCTAATGAAGTGATACTTGGTGTCAATGTATTTGCTTCTATCATGAAAGATCAGATTTTTAGCCAACGCAATAGCTAACTTATTATTAACAAAAACATCAGTTGCTCCATCTAGAGCAAACTTCAAACTTTTTAACATCCGTCTCAACCATATTGCATGACAAATACAAGAAGTTGCTGCAACATACTCTGCTTCACATGTTGAAAGTGTAACAATTGCTTGTTTCTTAGAACTCCAAGCAAAAACAGTAGTTCCCATAAAAAACACAAAACCAGTTGTGCTCTTTCTATCATCAACATCTCCTCCCCAATCACTATCACTAAATTCATACAATCTGAAATTGTTTTGGGAAGAGTAAAAAAAAACCATAATCCAATTTACCTTTAATGTATCGAAGTATTCGTTTTGCTGCCTCTATATGAGTTAAAGTTGGAACCTCCATGTAACGACTAATGAGTCCATCTCCATATGAGATATCTGGCCTTGTACATGTCAAAAATCTCAACCTTCCAACTAACCTTCTAAACAAAGTTGGATTCACTTTTTCTTCAACATCATGCTTTGACAACTTATTTCGACAATCCACTACTGTAGCAGCTGAATTGCATTTATCCATCTTGAATTCTTTTCAAATAGCTTCCGCATAAGACTTTTGAGACAAAAAGACACCTTCATCAATTTGCTTAACTTCAATGCCCAAATAAGTCATCTCAAAATTGTTTGTCATCCACTTCTTAAATTCTTCAATCATGTTTTGTTCACATCGTGTAAAAATTAAATCATCAACATACAAGCACACATACATGATTTTTCCATCCTCATTCTCCTTAATATACAAAGCATGTTCATATGGACATCTTGTGAAGCCATTCTTCTAGAAATAGTCATCGATGCAAGAATACCAAGCCCTTGGAGCTTGCTTAAGGCCATACAAAGCCCTTTTTTAATTTCAACAACTTTTCTTCTTGACCTTTGATGGTGTAACCTAATGGTTGATTCACATAAACTTCTTCTTCAAGAGTTCCATTAAAGAATGCTGATTTGACATCCATTTGGTGAATTTTCCATCATTGTTGAGCTGCCAAAGAAATAACTAATAGAATTGTCTCAATTCGAGCCACCGGAGGAAAAACTTCTTCATAATCAATTTCGGCCCTTTGAGAAAAACCTTTTGCAACATGGCGAGCTTTATACTTCTCCACTTTTCCTTTGGCATTTTTCTTTATTTTAAAAATCCACTTCAATGCTACTGCTTTTTTTCCTTTGGCAATGTTGACAATTCCTAAGTGTCATTCTTCTTTATGGAATTTATTTGTTCATCCATTGATTGTCTCCATTTCTTTTCCTGAACAGCTTCTTCAAATTGTACAGGTTATGTATCAGCAAACAAACAGAATAAAGTAGTGTTACCTACTTCTTCGAGGCTACCTTTCTAATGAACTTTCTGGGGATGAGTCTGTCACATTTATCTGAGATGTGGAAGGTGAATTTGGTGGTGTGATAATTACATCTTCATTTTGACCTGCAAAATCATCATCATACACAGAAAGAAAATCATAATTTTCATCTTCTGGAATCTCCCAATTCCAAGAGCTTTCTTCTTGAGATTCTGCATATTTGCTTATCACAACTTTTCCATTCCGAGGATTATAAAATTTATAACCTTTGGAATTTTTTGCATAGCCAATAAACACCATCTTTTCACTTTTATCATCCAATTTGCTGCTCAATTCGTCGGCAACATGAACATAACCAAGACAACCAAATACTTTTACATGAAAAATATTTGGCTTCTTTCCACACTATGCTTCATTAAGGGTCTTTTGCGAAAGCTTCTTTGAAGGAATTCTATTATTTGAATAAACTGCACATGTTACTACTTCTGTCCATAATTCTTTTGGCATACCTTTGCACTTAATCATGCTTCGAGTCATGTTAAGAATGGTTCACTACAAGAAAAAAACAGTTTACCAACGACAAAATGTCGTAGGTAATTATCGTATTTTCGTTGGTAATTGCTGTTAGCGACGACATACGGACAAAATATACGTCGAAGCCAAATCGCTTGTTGGTAAAATAAATACCGACGACAGAATCTATGTCGTTTGTATTTGGGACGACAATGTCGTTTGTAAATTGTATGTAACTACCCAATAGAATTATTGCCCTCGTTAATAGCCACAACAGTTGTCGTCGGTAAGTTGACAGTAAATGCTTTGTCGTTGGTATATCGTTAGCATTTCAGACTCGAAATTTGGTGCCAAATTTATTAGCGACATCATCAATATCGTCGGTGAGTGGTCGATAAAATAAAAGTTGTCACTACATTGTTAGTATCGTCGGATTACACTTCTAATCAATCAGCAAATTGTTAAAAATGTTATTTGCTTTCAAATCCCAATAATTATTATATATTACTCGTATGGTTGGTTGTATACATGAAAAATGACTACCGTTCAAAGTACATCATTTGTCACAATAAGGTTCAATAGAACAACTATATTTTCTTAGAAATGTGATACATGGAAAACCGAGTAAGTAAACCTTAATCAATAGTCATCAGAAGCTTGTCATAGATCATCAAAATCCTCTGTTCACTCTTGTATGTTCCAGTTCCTTTGGCAAGGACCTCACCATCTACGTCGATGATCCGCCCCTGGTAGTTCTCAAATTCATTACCAGAAATGTAAATTGTGTTATGTTTCCATGGTAGTATATTCAGAATACATGTAAGTCAATTAGCATAGAACCTCCTCTTTCTATCATATATAAAATAACAAACGTATCAATCCTAATAAAAATCCATTATATTTTTCTTTAGACAACACAAAAGATCAGGATAGCTATGAATATTGAAAACAAACATGAGGTTGTGAAGTTATCTATGGATATTCTCTTGGAGAAAGTAATAAGTTGCAAGAATTAGATAATTGATCCAAGTCCAAAAGGTAAAGTAACATAATTGGAGTAAATATAATTCAGTTTCAAATCTTAATAAGAAAATTAACCATTTTAAAAATGCTAAAACACACCAAGAAAGAATGAGCAGAAACTAATTAACAATTTTTAGTAGGAAAAAATCAGCACATGTAACAAAAACAGAAATAGGAAAGACTAATAAAACAAACATAAAAAATAGCAAACATACACTAGTCTAACATAGTAAGCCAATAAAAAAAAAGTTTGTTACTAAACACATAGTAGAAAAAGTGACGTGAAAAGCTGCTATAAATTTTCAAGAGTTTTGATTTATGAAACACATAGGAACATGAAACATTTTGGTTCACAAAAATGGGAAAAGAACAAAAGATATAAAAGGTACCAGAATTGAGATGTGAATCCACCATGCTGGGAGTCCAAAACTTAATTTTGGTTCGCAAAATCAACCTTCTTAATGGGATAGAATCCAACACACTTTTTTTTTTTATCAGCGTTAACGTTTTTGAAGCAGTGATCCACCAAGAAAGAGTTTCTGATCACTTGCAATTGCTGCAGAAGTTCTACAACCCTTTATTCCACTCCTTGATGGACTAAATTTAGCCCCAAAATGCACTTCTTACTCTGCTATCAGCTGAACCTGAAGTTTCTTCTGGTCCTAGAATATTAAAATATGGGGACTTCAAATCCTTATACAGGTTGAGAATGTTTCATGAAATTGAATATAGCTACATTACAACTCTCCAATAAGCAAATAACTAATTAAAGTGAACTATTGCCTCCCAGAACTTGGTCAAAGTGACATATTAGCTCCTAAATATAGCGCAAGGGTCCAAAACCATAAAGCATAAACCTTATGAGTAATAATGATTCCATTCTAATCCAAATAAAAAATGGAAGCTACAATCAGATAAAAAAAATTCATAATTGCCCAAAACCATTCTAAAACTTTCAACTTAGCATTAAGATCAGTATGCCCTCTTATGAGGCATATATGGTAAAGTGAATAACAGACGACTAAACTCCATTTGCAGCTACTAAATCAAATACACTGACATTGCAAAACATATGCGTGAATGCACACATGTACACAAGAATCAACAATAAACCGCTAACAACCCAAAGCAATCCCATTCAAAATTAAAAACCCCAACCCTATTATGAAAATTAGTAAATCTAAAAAGCTAACTTACCTAAAATACAGAAAATCTAGCTCATAGATCTTCAGTCCGAGTAATTTTCAAATGACTTTGATAATCCATCTGAGTAATAGAGAGAGAGATAGGTGAGTGAGGGTTGGCAGATCGACAGAGAAAGCGAAGGGGTGAGGGTGAGGGTGAAGGAGGGGTGAGGGTGAGGGAGGGGTGACGGATCTAGAGAGAAAGATAGAGGAGTTAGGTTACACATCGAGAGAGGATAAGAATCTGGTATGTTAGCGAAAACCGGAACCCTTTCGGTTAGGTTAGGTTAGAGAGACTGGAAATAAAGACAGAGAGAGGGAAAAATTGGGGAAAATATGAGAGTGTGAAATTTACACTACAAGAAAAATCAGCAACACCGACACAATTGACCGACTAAAACTTTTGTGTCGGTAATACCTACAAAACACCACAGAACACCGACGCAGATTTTCGGTCGGTAATCACCAACACATTCTCCTACACAATTAAATAATTTGTCGGTGATACGTGGAGGGAAAATTCCCGCCTCTTAGACCGACGAATTTGGTCGGTGTTTAAATGTGTTGGTGATATCACCGACACAATTGTTTTATTCACCGACTAAAATGTGTCGGTGAATAAAAATGAGAGCAAAATACATATAACCCCCCAAACATATCTATTTACTACAGTTTTTGTACAAAAATAAATAAACAATTTATAAATCTTTACTTTTTACATATTACACTAGACATTATGTCTTTTTAAAAATAATTATATAGTTACTAAGATTTCTAACTCTATAGTCATTTTGTTATAATAAATTATCAAATTAGACTAAATAAACACTTATTTTATAAATTTTTTTATAAATAATTATAAAATTAAGAACAGAGCTATATAAAATTATAAATATAAATTTTATCTCTAAACGTTATGGATAAAATAGAAAAATAATGATTTTAAAAAATTATCATATTATTATTAGTTTCAAAATATTATACTAAATAATAAAGAAATGAAAATAAAAAGATAAAACAACAAATAATGTACTTTTTATATTAACATATAATATGCTTGTATATATACTATACAAATTTTATTACGATTTAATTGATTAAAATTGAAAACTGAAAAAATATATATTTTTATAATTATAGGTAATTGATTAACTATTGTAGGATAAAAACACTTTGAGCTAATAAATTGTTTACCAAAAAGAAAAAGAAAAAGAAAAGAAAAAGAAAATATATAAACTCACTTTATAGCTCTTATACGCCTCCTCTTCTGTTCGCCCTAAACAATCCAATGGAAACAACCCTCTCATTTTTCCTTCCTCTTGCCCTAAAATTCACGACGCCGACAACCTCCAATACCGGCGTCGTGCCTTCACCTCCACTCTCCCTCCGTCATCACATTTCCCTTGTTTCTGTCTCTTTCTAATATTGGGCGAACCGAGCCCTAAATTTCATACCATACCAGTGTTTTTGAAGACTTCTATCTTGAACAAGTTTTGCGTTTGATGGGAAGAAATGACATTGGGAGTCAACTGCTCTCAAAAGTTTAGCTCGAAAACTCAAACCAAATTTGGGTCGATTCTGAATCAAAGGTGTAGTCTTAGATTCTTCTTCTTATTTTTTTTTTTTTATTTCTTCATTTATGCTGCTTCTGGTTTTTGTAATTTAAGGTGCAGTCAGTCTATTTAGCTTGTTATTTTTGGATTTAGAGTGCAAGGATATTCTCTGTTTTGGAGTCTAATTGGTATCTAGTGTTTGTTTGTTGATTTTCTATGGTAGATGAGAATATGTTTTCCTTTTGGTTAGATCCTTGGTTAGATGGGTTTAGTCTTATGGATTTGTTCATTTCTACTGACATTAAAGATACAGTAGACTGGCCTTCCTTTGGAGTTCAGATCCACAAGTTTAATTAAATTGGATATGGGAGCTCATAAGAGGATATTTCAACTTCTAGATATTGGAAGATATCTCATACTAAAGATATCTGCTCTATCTGCTTATGTTTTCTATCTTGTTTTGTGCGACTTGGTTACATTTGTGCTGGCAATATGTTTTCATTGTGTGTGACTTCATCAAATTTATTCTATCATAACTTGAATCATGTTTCTCGCGTTTATTCTTGCAGGTCTACCTACTGATACTTGATGGAGACTTTTGTCAATCATCACAATCAGGTGAATTCAAAATAGAGTGTACTTATGTTTTGTTTTTTTCCTCTTATGGTTTAAGCCTTTTGTTTAATCTTGTTTCTGGCGTTTATTCTTGCAGGTCCAATTAACTAGATAAAAGTTTGGAATGTGCAAATTCCATTTAAAGTTAAACATTTTTGTTTATAGCTTGCATGAATCTCATCCCTCCTATATATATATATATATATATATATATATATATATATATATATATATTGTATTCCTTCCATCCTCAAGCTGTTGATTCTTCAACTTCTCCCTGCTGTTTGAGGTGCCTATAAACTATTTCCCATGTTTTGCTTCATTATTTATCTGCTTTAGGAGTTTGGGTTTGTTTATATCCTAATTTAAACTTGTTAACCTCAAAGAGTCAAACTTGTTTATATCTGCTTCATTATTTCCCCTGTTTATATCCTAATTTATCTGCTTCATTATTTCCTATGTTTTAGCTTAATTTAACTATCATCATAAGAGGCTTCTCTTTTGAAAGGATATATAAACCTCCAACTTTACTAGGTGAGTTGACAAAATTTGAGATGCAGTAGAATGTAAGAATCAGTTTCAATTATACATTTGATTCTTATTAGATTTCTGTCATAATCTGCCTCCATGAAAACACTGACTTTCTTTTTAATTTCTATTGCAGAAGCACCTCCTTTGCCCAAACTGTATGAATCTCTCATCGAGTTGTATAAAGGGTAAATTTTGTATGTCTTCCAATTTCTATATGCTACTTTGTTTTTCTAAAGATATTTGTATTTTGTGGTTGTATTTGATTTGTGATTGAATAAATGATCCATGAAAAGCATTGGATAAAACTAATACCTACATGTTGGAATAAAACGAAGCATTGAATCTAACTTTCTTTCATATTAATATCATATGTGAATGATGCTAAATCATTTACTATCATTCATATGTTTCCCCATTTAGCATTCTAAATAGCTTTAGTGCTTAAAATATTTTTCATTGCAATGTTGTTAATGACTGGATATTTTTGTTATTTGTAGGACGTTAGCTGTTAAAGATATCAAGATTGGAGAAAATGCTCAACTTCTAAGGAAAGTAAAATGATAATTTTCAACCAGGGTGTCCTTATGGTTATGGATGTGGCGAGGTGTTCAGGCACAAACAACAGCTAACTTGTTCTCATAATTTTTATAATTATTCACTAGTAAAATTCTGTCATGTTTTCTGATCATGTTATGATTTTCAATGCAAGAAAGGGGAACATGAGATGTCTTTGTTAGGAAAGACCTCTAACTTTCCTGCATCTGATCTAAGCTCTACTCTTGATGATGCTTTCAAATTTAATCACAATGGACTTGCTGCTAACCACAATGAATTTGTTGCCTTACTCATATGGTACTTTTCATTTAAGATCCTCTTTAAAGATGACTCTTATGTATTTATAATTATTAAATCTCATAGTTATAGTTTTTATTTTTTTTCTAACTATACGATGATTGATAAATAAAATAAAATAACAATGGTATGGAAATTGATAATTATTTGGTTGCAGTCTCGTTGAGTAGACTGTAAGGTTTATATTTAGTCTTGCTATGTTTGTGTAATTATCTGAAGTTTTCTATTTTAGATTGCTGAGCCATTGGAGAAAAGGCTTGCTGAAGACATTGAGAATGATGTTGTAAGCATTGATTGGAACCGAAAAGCTCTTGGTGACTTCTTAAAGACAAAATACAACTGGGATTTGCTTACTCCACGATCCATTTGGGCATTTGGCCCTGATAAGCAGGTACTATATATGCTTTAAATATTTCCTGATCGAGCTTTGTGATTTTACCTTTTCCAAATTAATAAATTATTCTTTGCAATCTGTTCTGTTTTTGTCATGATATTAAAATGCATAAGCATATGATCATGCCCAAACGCAACACCAACCATGACACTTGTGTTTGACAAATGTGATACTTGCAGGGGCCTAACATTTTGTTGGATGATACACTTCCTACTGAAGTTGATAAAGGGTTGCTGGCTGCTGTCAAGGATTCCATCGTCCAAGGGTAAACAAGATTTATCTTCACTAGTTCATGATACTCTATCTTAATTCCTGTAATTAAATGTCATCTATTCTTTCATCAGGTTTCAGTGGGGTGCACGAGAAGGACGACGATGTGATGAACCAATAAAAAATGTTAAGTTCAAAATAGTTGATGCTAGAATTGCACTGGAACCTCTGCAGAGGTTCTGGTCAAATTGTCACCACAGCTCGACGTGTAGCATATTCGGCTTTTCTGATGGCAACACCTCGACTTAGGGAACTAGTATATTATGTGGAGGTATATAGTTGTTACTTTAATGTAATGCTTGCATGAATTTTTAAGTGACTTAATTAATAGTTGCTTTGCTTTTGCTTTGGTTATATTAATTCTTGACAATTCTTGTAATATATATGAGTTCCCTTCGATCCAAATAAATTTGCTAAAAAAAATATATAATTGATTTTTATAATAATTCAGAATAAAAATGATTGCAAAAACGGTAATTCCGACGCAATTTCCGATCAAATATCTGTCGGAAATTATTTCAATAAATATGCAAAAAATAGATCACTGACACATATTAGTCGGTGATGATGTCGGTAAGACCGACAAAAATCACCAACTAAAATGGGTCGGGAACACCTACACATATCACCGACACCAAATGTGTCGGTGATATTCCCGAACCAGCCAAAAGTATGTCGCAATAGGTTACCTACGAGGTCAACGTCGACACATCGGATTTTGTAGGTCTTCCGTCGATGACGATGATCACCGACACATTTTTGCTTATCACCGACGGATTTTTCCGTCGGTGATAGCGTTTTTTCTTGTAGTGTTAAGAGGGAAAAGTTGAAATATTTTTGCCGTCGGCAAGTTATTAGTAATTTAAAGGTAATTATTTTGTATACATTTTAGAATAAAATATAATTTTTTTATAATTTTTAGATTAAATATTTTGAAGGTATCTTGTTGGTATGTTGACTTTAATATCAATGACATGGGTGAATTTGCATTTTCGTTACAATTGCCAACGCCATAAGTCGTTTGTAATTTCTGTCATCGGTAAGTCGTTTCCTTTCTCTAGGTATCTTCGTTTATAATTTCAGTTGAATATATTTGTATGTAAATTGTAATTATGTTATCGGTAATAACTACAACATCTTTGCCGTTGGTAAAATGTCGTTGGTAAACTGTTATTTTCTTGTAGTGGTTATATTTTTCCGTTCCACGACACCATTTTGTTGAGGAGACTTTGGAACATTAAGAAATTGACGAACACCATTATAATCACAAAACTGATTGAATTTCTCAGATGTGAATTCTCCTCCTTGATCAGTTTGCAATGATTGAATCTTCAAGCCACGTTCATTCTCAACTAGTGCTTTGAATTTTTTAAACACTTCAAATGAAGACATTTTGCCTTCAAAAAATAAACCCACGTTTTGCGAGTATAATCATCAATAAATAATAAGAAATACCGGCTTCCTCTATGAGAACTTGGATTAATGGGACCATAAATATCTGCATGGTAATCCATGCACCATTTGTTGCTTGCACATTTGCTCCAGTCCACCAAAATTCAAGTGACCCATCCTGAGATGCCACAACCATGCAGAATCTGATGAAGCTTTCAAACACATAGGATGATCACTGTTGATTTTTAATTTGAACATCTTGTTTGAAGACATAGGAACTTTTGCAATCATTTTTTCTTTCCATCTTTCATAATGAGCCCATTCTTATTCATCTCCACCTCATAACCTTAAAGTGCAAAGAAAGAGGGGGAACCAATCGAGATGTATGTCATCCAACCCAACCTCTAACTCTTTCTTCTCGACCTATTTGACTCTATGGCCGCAGTTATTTAGGCGGTATCCCGAGATTGAAGAGATCGAATTACTCCCCATAACACACGAAAGAAAAATATGAACTAGGTAAATAGAAAAGGAAAATAGATGTTTCCAATTCATCAAAATTAGAAGCTTTGTCTACATCCATATGATCTACTAAAGTAGATCGGTATTGCCCATATAATGAAAGCAGATCTTGGTCCATGGAGTCCCAAAAAGGTAACCCCAACCTGTCTGATGCTTCTTCGGCCAAATACAATATACAACTAGAACCTGCACTATGAGAAAGCTGTGCGAAAAACCGCTTCTTTTTGCCGAAACAACTTGGGTGAAATGGGGTTCTGCCGGGAAACCATGGATTTTTTTTTGTTTTCACCATTGGTTACTGGTTGAGCCACTAGAATGGAATGAGATAAGAATCTCTGGAGATCTTTCCTCTCCACTTACTCGTAACAGGCTTTCCTTTTGTAGAAGACTTCTTTCCCAAAACTTGTCCAATACTCAAAATATTGGATTTCAAAGCTGGAACATAATAAACATGGAAATAAATTGATGATCTCCATTCTTCAGTTTGATAAGAATGTCACCACTGCCTATAACTGGAACTTTTGTTTTGTCACCGAAAGAAATACTTCCTTGCTTAGATTCATCAAGCTTATAAAAAAGTTCTTTTTTTCCAGTCATGTGATTGCTTGCTCCAGAGTCAAGATACCAAGAGTTCTTGCTCCTTTCTTCATCTTCGCTACATATCAGTAGCAAAGTTGATTCTTCATCGTCAACTTCGACAAAATTGGCATGTTCATCTTTAAAAGGTTCAGATTTACACTCAACAGCATAATGCCCAAATTCTTGACAATTGTAACATTGCACAAGAGATTTATCACGGCCATGCCAATTATTTCCACGGCCTTGTAAGTTGTTGCCTCTGCCACGTCCTCTTCCATTCCATTGCTGATGATTTGTTGTTTCATTATTATGGAAATTTCTGCCACCTCTACCTCTTCCATTATATCCACGATTCTAGCCACGACCTCTACCTCATGATCTTCCTTTTCCATATACACCTTCAAATTGCTTCTTTTCTTTTTTATCATCCAAATCCAGTTTCGCCTGCAACACCTAAGCGACAGGTTCTTCTTTATTTTTTAATCTCTCCTCATGGGCTTGTAACGAACCCAAAAGTTGATCTACAGACATAGTCTCCAGATCTTTTGATTCTTCAATGGCAGTCACCACGTAATCAAATTTCTAAGTAAAGAAAGAAGGATTTTTTCTATGTTGTTGCCTCTGCCACATCCTCCATTTTTTCTCCATATCTCTTCAACTGATTCACAATTACCAAGGTTCTATTAAAGAACTCATCAATTTTCGCTGACTCCTTCATCTCGAGTTTCTCATACTCACTACACATATGGATTAGAGAGAGTGCTTGTTGGTCCTTCTTCTTTAAATTCTTTAAATTTCCTCTTTGAGGAGCCGTCAATTCCGCCTTATTCTCTGGCTGATCATATCCGGTTTCTACCATTTTCCATACATCTTGAGAACCCAACAAAACCTTCATTCTAATGCACCAATTATCATAGTTCTCCTTTGACAATTGTGGATATTTGTATTGTATCAGAATTTTTTGCTGGCTCTGATACCAATTTGTTGGATCAAATAAATAAACCTTCACAATGAAGAGTATAATTGCTGGAAGAAAATTCTCTTACCTTACTATTTTTATTCATAGGTATTTATACATTACAGACATGACTATTGATAAACACAATAACTTTCTGTAAATACAGATGACTCTTTGTGAAATAATACAACTCTTGATAAATACAAAAATGACTTTTGGACAATACAATGTACCAAATTAAAAAGACCCTATTAATTATAAGTTTATTAATTCAACAAAAGGAAATATGGGAATCTCTGGACCATAAATAAAAATCAGAGGATGCAGGAGCTAAGAAATTCTTAGTGGGGAATTTTTTTAATTTTAGTATGGTAGATTACAAAAGGTTTGTAAGTCATGTGCATGAATTACAACTCATTATTCACGTGATTCATACTCAATGTTTGGAAATTAGTGAATCTTTAAAGTGGCTGCGATTATAGAAAAGTTGTTGTTAGGATGGGAATATTTCAAAAATTTCAGAATGAACATACAAATTTCCATAATAATCTGTTAGGTCATGAGTCGCGCCAGAATCAGCCAAGCAGTCAGTGGTAGTATTGTAGGATTTGGTAGCAAAGTTGGATAAAGTTCGGTTGTAATTTCTGTTGTTTTTGGTGAATTTGGGTGATGGGATTTGTTTCGAAATATGTTCATTTCCTTTGAAATTATGATAGGTGATAGTGTAAACATCTATGAGGAGTTGATACAGAAGTCAATCTCAGACTAGCATGAAAAGTGCAACATCCATGATCCCGACCTCGGTGGTTGCTGCGCACGGTGTAGTTTACCACAGGAGAAAAATTAAATAGAATATTTTTCTCTGGATAATTCTCTTATCTCACTGAGAAAGAGACCAAGTAAATCATCAAATGAAATAGTTTGAAGACATGTTTCACTAGCACGAACAAATAGTTTGTATGTCGGACCAAGTCCTTCAAGTATTGCTTCTACAAGATCTTTATGTTGGATCAAATAAATAAACTCTCAGAGGTAACAGAGGAAGAGTATAATTAATGAAAGAAAATTCTTTTTTAATTCTCTTGCTTTAATACTTGTATTGATAGGTATTTATAGATTACAGACATGACTCTTGGTAAACAACATCAACTTTCTATAAATACAGATACAGAAATGACTCTTAGACAATACACTGAACCAAATTAAGACTTTATCACTGGATTTTATAGAGAAGCCAATTGCTTACTAATTAACTTAGCATTATGACGATTTGAGGAGATATTTTCATTCTCTCGTTTTAGATTGTGAAAAAGATATTTGAGTTCTAGAATTTGAGACTTATAACCAGCAAAATAAGTCTTTCAAGTTTTTATCACGAAATCCTAGCAATTTCAGCCCTAATAATTGAAGAATAACATTTATTTATAAACAGGCAATCCAGTTGAGAATTTGTTGATCCAGTTGTTCTCATATGTCATACATCAGATTTACGAAAACACAAATTTAGAAAGAGAAGAAGTTGTGTCAATGTGAGATGTCAATTTCCATCCTTTCAACATGGGCATTAGTTGAGTTTTCCACAAGAGACAATTGCTTTCAATGAGTTTGATTTACAAGTGATTTGAGATATTGAATATGAAGAGCTAGAGTGATGGTGGGAGCGGTGTACGTCGAGCCGATCAGTGGGCTGCCATAGTTGGCCAGCTCAAATTTTCAGTGAGGGGAGAAGAAAATATGATCTTTAAGAGTTTTTAAACCGCATACTGCTCTGATACAATGAAACAGTTCAATCTTCGGTTGGAGTTTGTATTGATTTAGCTATCTTAAATAGCTTGTTACACATAACTAGTTACAACATATTGTATTTGAATTACAAAGAAACTCGACTTAGTCTATATAAGGTGATTAAGGGATAAATAAAATAAAAGATTTAGGCCATGTTAGAGCAATAAAAATCACTTAAATTAATAGATTAAACACTTATTTAGTTTAAATATATTTGGTAATGGTTTTTTATTAACCACTTAAATTATTCAATTAAGCTACATATCACTTATTTTGTTGAGTCAAAATATTCAATTTAAAATTTTAAGTTAAACATTATCAACTAATATTTTAATATTCAGCACTTATTTTTAATTTATCAAACACTTATATCATTTAATAATTTCAGACTTAATATTAAGTACTTATTTTTTCAGCACTTAATTTTCAGTTTTATCAAATGACACCTAAAGATTTAATTGGTCAACTCGGTTATCTATAAAAAAAAATCTTCGTTATTTTCTTTTATTGATATTCTCAAACCATTGATGCAATTATAGCGTAGCTTAAAAGGATGAATGATAATGTTGGCAAACAAGTTTGGTAGTTTTGTTTTTTTTGATACTAACAAGTTGGGAGTGTTAGACATGAAAAAAAAAAATCTTGAATTTTGTATGCTCAAAATAAGTTAATGTTTTCAAAATGTTGTAGCTATATGCAAAACTAATTAGAGAAAATGAAATTAGTTCATACCTCCGCCAAGAAAAAACAACTAAATCTTAGGAGGAAGTTAATGCTAAAAAAAATTACCTAATTAAGAATAACATCAATTTCAATCTCATCCATTATTATTTAACAATAGTTTATAACTTAAATTATAACATCTGAATAATGAAAATTTTGTTTATTTACTATAGGGATGGACACTAAAAGCAAGTCTAATTAGCTAATACTGATTCTAGTTTTGTTGGTGTTAGTAATTAGTTAAAAACTTCAACATACTAGCCCATAACAAGTAAATAACTTCATGTGTAGCCAATAAAAAAATTAAAATTGTTACCTAACAAACATCTTATACATATATATAAATAACATTATCTCCTCTATGAGGAATCATTCAAAAATTAAATTAACAAGTGATTAATGAAGATAAACAAAGTAACTATAGCAATTCTTATTCTTCTATTTGCATGCTTATCAAATATTGGAGAGGCTTGGGAATGGAAATGGCCACCATGGGGTGAACATACAAGTTCAACTCAAATAGACATTACTTGTTATAATGATTGTTATACACAATGTATAAATTATGTAGGTGCTAATGATGCCATTTTTGATAAGAATTGCAGACCTATATGTGTTCTAATCCATCACTATGCCAAAAACCCCTTCAGATGACGGTTAAAAACCGTCATCCCGCAAGATATAAATCTTTTACAGGGCTCGCTACCATCTGATGGTACTTCAGACGACGGTCGCGCTCTGTCATCCGTAATAGCTTCACATGACAACGATCAAATAGCGACCTGTCATCTGACCACTAATTATATGAGTTTATCTAATAACAATTGTTATCGAATATATGTTCTCATGACACTATTTTTAAATAATATGTCAAAATATCAAGTTAAAATGAAACTATTATGTAAATGTTATGACATTTTTTATTTTCCTGACTGTCGTTGTAATATAATTCACATGACATAATTTGTATTAAATCCTTTTGTTGGAACGTAATTAATGTTATATTTTCTTATAAGAATTTTGTCATTGTTTTTTTTTTACCTTTTTCATGAACCTATATAAATAACCAAAGTTTCTTGTAAATAATGTGCAAATAACCTTTATATATAACAATAAACTTGTACATATCTGAAGATCACAATCCTAACCAAAGGTTTGTCATTACAAAGCTAACATTTAACTATAAAGAAGCCTAAAAACCTAAACCTTGAATCCCAAGACTTGTTATGCCCGTTCTTTGCAAGTTTTCTTCCATCCATTTGCTCACTGCAATATAAAATACACAAGTTAATTGAATGTTGATCTTCAAAGTATAAATATAGAAAATGAAAAGAGAAAATGAGTACAGACATCTACGTATTCCCCTATTTCACTTTCAATATGATCCTCCAATTTACAGTGAGGTTTTCTGTTAATTTATAAATTACAGATGCCATAGGGTAAACATAATAACTATTAGGCTTTTCTCTACTCAACCAGACTACATCAGAAGTAAGAGCAACCACATTTAGCGGAAAGCACTTATCAGATATCAACTAAGCACCTTACGAAGCTCATCAATCAATGACGCTCGGTTTGATGGCTCCACCTGCATTACATTTAAGCATTAGGGGTGTCAAAATGAGTTGGTAATTTAAGTGATTTAGATCTTTCATGTCAAGGTTAGATAAGTTATGTGAGGTAAACAAAACCAGATAAATGGAGGAAATGGTCTGCCTGTGGAGGAGAGAGGCTAATTGTCTTCACTACAAATTATGCAGAAAAGCTTGATCATGCTCTCATAAGAAGGGGCGGGATGGATAAGCACATTGAGCTTTCTTATTGCAGTTTTGAGGCATTCAAAGTGCTAGCTATGAATTACTTAAAAATCGATTCACATGCTATATTTGATACAATTGAAGGGCTACTGAAGGAGACTAACTAAGATCACACCTACGGATGTTGCAGAAAACCTGATGCCAAAGTCTCCAATAGATAATGCAGACAAGTGTCTTTCCAACTTGATTCAGGCCCTTGAGGAAGCAAAAGATGCACAAGCTCTGAGGGAAGACAAAGAGAAAGCTGAGAAAGAAGCAAACAGAGGAAAACTGATAAATTGAAGTGAAGTGTCAAACTGATAAATTATGCCAAACTCAAGCATCAAGCTGATAAATTATTCCAAATACATAGGTTAATTACACTCATTATCCTCCAAATACACTGTGCATGAGCTATCAACTTAAGTCACAACACAACAAACACTAAAAAAAGACAGTCATACACTGTGAACACACCACAAGTTTAATGGACTTGTAAGAATTAAGCTCCACAAAATGACATCCAACAAGAATAATAAGCTACTATAATTATCATTACTTTATATTTAATAGCATTCTAGTTACACAAAATATTATGTCCAAACTTCAATCAGTGAAAGGACATTATAAACTTTGCAAATACCTTCATGTTGACTTTTATCATGCATCATTTTGTTTCAAGCAAACATTTCGAGTCAATTTGATTGAACAGCAGCAATTACAAACCCATATTCATCCATTATACACCCAATTGATCACATGTAAACCTAAGCAAAAGAGCTTAAGTAATGGTGTTAGTCCCCATGCTATTATCTCCAATTAAGGAGGAGTAAAATCGGGTAATTGTCTCTTAAGTACCAATCCCATTTGATTGTGGAAATTTTCAAAGATTCGGAATTTATTAATTTTTGTTTTGTAAGATCATAATTGATAAACACTTCAACATCCACTAGCAGTTGTGTATGGCTGTCAATAATAATAATAATAATAATAATAATAATAATATGGAATTGAGATACGAAATCTTTAATATCCACATCAAGCAATCATTTACTTGAACCATGAGTTATATAACTCAGTTTACAGTCAATGAGTTTGTCATGTTTATACGTGGATATACTTCAACATCTACTAGCAATTACGTGTCTCGTTCCGTTATCGAGACCTAAGTTGGTACTTTTTTAAACGTTAAGCCTATATCGATACTATTTTTATACGTGGAGATACTTTCTCAAAAACCATAGACCTATTTTGATATCTTATCCCTAAAAAAAATATAAACTAGCTAAAAATAAACAACCTGAAATAGATATTGAAGCAAGCAAAAGCAAAAAAGAAGAGACTATCAAGAGCAAAAATTGCTCTTCAGCAATGAACATGATCCAATTGCTGGCTAAAAAATAAACAACCTGATCGCTTGTTCAAAACTGAAAACCTTGCCAGTTACTTTCCTCTTTAAAACATGTAGCACATCCACCAATCAATGATGATAATGGCAGTTGCCTTCATGTCAGTGGCTATTATTCGTTCACATTTTTTCTACGTATATTCCTAAGTGTTTAAGGAAAGAACCGTAAAACAATTGGTTCTTCAGAAAATATTAACCAGAACATGAAAGCTCAAAAGTATTTTCTCATATGTAGTAGGAGAATAACTCATAGCTTTTTCCATAAAAACAGAAGATGTAGCTCCTTTCCACTTAGGACTTCCTGATGCGCCCAATATTGAATCCACAACACAGTGCAACAACACATCTCCTGCAAACAAATTCAACTTCAGAATTAAATATGATGTTGAAAATAATTAAATAAGAATCCATCAGAGAGAGATAGGATTCTCTCTATTAATATCATCATTACCTTATTTATTTACTTCGCTACAAATTACGTTAACTCCTTCCCATTGTCTACATACCATACTAGTAACACCCTAACACCTATTACTTAATGATATCAGTTCTATTTATCTCAACTAATACTTATCCTTTCCTATTTATTTTAAATCACCACATAGTTTTACATTCATGTTCACCAATACCTCAGTTGTTAAATTAATGAAGTGTTTCAAAGTTAATCTAAAGGCTAAACCTTTTGACATTAAACCTTTTGGACACTCTGTTCTATCCCAACTTAGAAAACTTCAACACTATCTGAGATTCAATTTCTACAGGTTTTCAAAATATAAACGTCTAATACAGGAAAATCTCAACAATAGCTCAATCTAGCCCAATCAAAACTTCCCTATACATATTTATTAATCAAAATAATACAATGAAAAGGCATAGAACAAGTCTTTTAAAAATAAGAGAAAAAATAACAAAACTTAGTCGTTACACAGGAGGATCATGCAGATCCAGTAGAGCATCATAGGTGGTCGAGCCTCCACTGCATATAAGATCATAAACCTTAACAAACATTTCTGATGTCCATGAAAGAGGTGATAAAAAAGCTTAGTTTTACAAAGTGAACAGAAAACCCTAAGGGGGAAACATACTTACAATGGAGACTCAACAGCAACATGATGTCTTCTTTGAGCTCAGGCGACTCCGATCTATATATGATAGTTCAGGCAATTCCTCGTGGCACCTATTGATAGAGTTGGAATAACAATAGTTCTCAACAAGATTTGAGAGAGTGAGAGAAAGAGACAGAAAAGAGGAATTAGTAAGATAAAAAAGATCTCTATTATTCATAACCACAAAACATACCTAATCAAAATTATATATTCAATTCAAGGATCATGACCAAGTCTGAGCTCCAAATCTAACTCATCATCTTCTCTTAATATCCAAATTATATATTCAATTCAAGGAATTACCTGCACTATGCGGTCGAAGTACAGAGTCAACTGCAACCCATCTTAAACCCAGAACTGGATCTGCAGATTTCAGTCTTCAAATGTTCAAAACCTCCTTAAGTTGGTCTCGATTTAGTGTTCCTGCTAACAAAAATTTATCCTTCAAAACCAAGTTCAAACAAGAACCCTAGAAGTTAAAAAAATCACCCAAATCATAAACATAGATAAACTGGAAAATTAAATTACCTCAACCCCGTACTTAATTTATTTTCGTATACCGATGACAGTCATTTATCCGCAGTGTCGTCTGATGGTTAAGTGACTTTTCCATCAAAATCGTGTTCTTTTGGGATGACATAAGCGGGTAATCGTAACATCATCTAAGAATCGAGGACATTTTTAATTACGCCGTCAGATGACATAGAGTTAAAATACTGTCACGAAAACTATTCAGACGACACGAAAACAAATGTCTATCATCTACATTGTGTCATGTGAAAGGGAAAATGGCATAGTGCATCCAAAGAACTTTTCATGACTATCGCACACCCACTCGGCCTGCAATGTTCAATATTTATTAGCAAGACGAGTTCATGATTCACTAACAATGGTGTTTGGAGTGATCTCTGTTATGTATTGGTGCTCAATTATTGGTGCTCAATTAGTATTTTGTAAGTGCATTGCAGGAAAAAATGCAATGCACACAATTTCATGGTGTTTTCCAGTATTTTTAGTAACTAGTTTGTGCTTGATCCACCGTCCCCTCTCTTTATTTGTCCTTGATTATTGAAGTCTACATTACATGAAACGCATATGCATAGTATATTTAAAAATTGATATTTAAAAAAAATAAGGAAAAAATGTGCAGAAATGTAATAATAAAAATATAAGAGTATATTTATAAATTATTAAAATTCTAAAGATATAAGTCTAAATTGTTTTATTTGTATTGAAATAATTACTTACAAGTGATATATAAAGAGATTTATTATTACTATTCTTAAAACTTGTAGAAGATGATAAAGATAATATTAGAGATATTTATTATTACAGAGTAAAGCTTGAAAGTCCATCAAAAAGCTATCAATTGTAGCACAACAATTTGGAAGTGCTAGAGTAGAGATGAAAATTTTCCTTTAATATATAATTAGCTAATTTTGCCTATAACAAGTCAAAAATTGGTTTAGAAGTGCCTAGTACAAATTTGATTTTTCACAAATACGAATTTAGCTATAACAAAATCATTTAAGTCCAAATAATCTTTTGAATATGCATGTTGTATATAAAGAGAAATATGATATGCTTGAATTTGGTGTGGTGTGGATGATGAAAGAGACATGATGTAAAGACCATTTTCATGCTTTTCTTGATGTATCACCTTCTTGCTATTTAAATCCTTCAAATCAAAGTGATTAGCAAAGAATTCAATGGGTATAAGATTAGAACGAGTTACAGATGACACATACAATAAATTATTCACATGTGGAACATGTAAAATATTACCGAACTTAAAGGAAGAATTAGAAACTTGAAATGTAGATGAACCGACATGTGATATGGGAATAGATTTTCCATTACATATGTTAACTTCTTTATGAAGGGAAATAGGCAAACGTTTGGCAGCAGAAATATAAATTTTTTAACCTATTTCCTTTAAACCAAGAACCGTTAATCTTTATTTCATATAAAGAGGGATAGAAAGAAATACCTTTTGATGAACTATCTACTGTTGCAAGCGAAGTGCCCTCAACTCTTAATCCGAGTTCACGAGCACAAAACAAAACACAAATCAAAACGATGTTAGGACTCAACCGAATAATAGCAATCAAAATAGATTGTCTTTAATTAATCAACACAAGATCAAGGAGTAAAAGGAAAGAGATGAAATCGATTGATTCGGAAGCAAGTGGTGAAAGACGATCCACTACGGTAGGGGTCGAAATTCTCTCTCTCCGGGATAGGAAGCTTGGCCGAAATTTACAACTAGAGGGGGTTAATATAGCCTCTTCCATCTAAATCCTAGTCAGATAGAATTAGGTTACTGAAATAAGAGTTCTATTCAGAATAATACTCTTATTGTTATTATCTATAACCATATCTAAATATAAAGATAATAATAACTTATTAATAGGATAATAATTAGAAGCAATTTAATCTTAATAAACCTTCTAACTTATTTATCCTATAATTAATTTAATCCATAATCACAATCTAATTATAATTGTTTAAAATTAAATTAATTCTTTATGTGTCACAACACGTAGAAATCGCCCCCTCTATTACTGGGCCTTAGTGGACTCAGTTGGGCTTCCGTCAATTAATTAACATCTGTTTCTCTTTTGGGTTCCAAGTCTTATGTATGACCCATTAGGTTCTTATTGCTTCTAGCCGTATACAACCAATAAATTAATTTCTCAAAATTACATGCAATCTTTGTATAACGGAATGAGTACACGAACTATGATTGGCAGATCCGAAACATTCCCCCAGAGCTATAAGAAGACAGGTTGATTCCGTCATTGACCTTTCCGTATTAGTTACAGTATAATTCGATCCTTTATCAACTACATCCTTGAACAGAATCTCATGACTATGGATAATGTCAAGTCACATATAGCAAGACGTTCGTTTTACTTGTACAGGCCTAGTTAACTCCAATTAGATAGGTTAAGTGAAATCTACATTTCAAGTCTTAAGCTATCACCTTGCAAGGATTTAGAGTCAAGTCTTCCACAAGCGATCCTTGGACGTATCTCCCATTTATCAAGAGTGACAAATGCTCAATCTAATATTAACTATCCTGCAATTACTTCCTGCGATATCCAACGTCTGCCGTACATACCCCAGAGTCATCCATGTTCTGGATCGTGTTACAACAGGATCAAAGCATCACATTCCATAATCCAGAATCACTAATTAACATTCCTTTGAGTCTTAGAATTACTTATACATATTAATACCAATGAGATGAATAAATGAAAAGGATAAATCTACCCATCATGTTATCTCAAGTCGGGCCCCCATTCCTAATGAACCCTTTCATTGGATCCATGTAACTGTCCAGATATTTGCATATCTGAAGCTTGTGAGATCAGCTCTCTGTCTCGATAGAAAACATTGTTACATGCAAGTCTTAACAGTGTTATATGTCAATCCCTATTCAAAACATATAACTTGACTTGGGGTGGTTTTAAGTTGATTAGTTTATTATAATGTTTTGTCTCACTTCATGCTTGTATGAACACTTTATAATCACTTTAAATAAACTTAGGGATTTCCTTTTATTAGACTTATTTAGTTCTTTAAAAGAGGTTGCCTTTATACAGTTAGGAAACCATATCCTATTAAAACAAATGACATAAAAACAATTCATTTACAGTAGGCTTACATCCTGGAACAATTGTCTATAGCACACTAAACCCCAACACTTTAGGCTTTTCATATTCTGAATGAACATGTAAATTTCCAAAATCAAAAGTTAGGTGATGAGTCATGCCAAAATCAACCAACCAGTCAGTGGAATTATTGTTGGATGCGGTAGCAAAGTTGGATGAAGGTCGATTGTAATTTATGTTAAATTTGGGTGAAGGGAACTGTTTAGACATATGACTGTTGCAATTATGGTAGGTGATAGTAGAAACATCTAGAGAAGTTGATCTAGAAGTTAGTGTTATGCTAACATGAAAACTACCACATCCATGACCTCGGCCTCGGTGCTCGCTGCACACAGTGTAGTTTACCAAAGGAGAAAAATTAGATTCAATATTTTCTTTAGATAATTGTCTTTTCTCACTAAGAATGAGACTGTTGGTTATTTACGAAAAAATATGAAAGAAATAATAAGAAAAATTATGCTAAAGAATTTATTGAATTTATCAATATTTTGCACACTTGAAAATGTAAAGATCTATGGTCTTTTTAAAAGGTTTATAATGCAACAAGAAAAGAGATTCTAAAGGAACAATAAAATCTCACTAACAAAAATAAAATATTTATTGTCTGGATTGAGTAAACTAGACTTAGTAAAAAAATAACTTTGAATCAAAAATAAAATCTCAATATTCTATCCCGATTCAAAGTTTTTTTTACATATGTTGTACTTCACATCATCATCATCTTGTAATTGGAGCATTTCTCCCAGCAAATGGTTTCTCGGTGCACTTCTGTCCACCTAAAATTATTGGAGCACTTCTTTCCAACATTAAAATCTTATAATTCTTCATCAACAACATTATTGATATTTTCTTATATTTTATTATTTCTGCAATTCATTTGAACTTGCCCAAAATTTCTTGCATGAAACAATGAGGCTTCCCCTTGTGCCAATAGTCTTTTTTTTCGTGACCAAGCTTCTCACAATGACCATACTGAGAAATTTTCATTTTTCCAGAATTAATTAATTCAGATAAAGTCAATTTACTTATATTTCTTGAATCTTCAAGAGATGATGATTTTGCCTCAAACATTTCAAGCAAGCTCACAAACAATTTTTCTACAATTCTACTGTCTGGTAGATCTTCTCCCATGAGCCAAATTTTGTTCACCATCGCCATCAACTTGTCATAATACTCATGAATCGACTCTTTTTCATTCATACTTAGAGTATCGAATTCTCTTTTGAGATCAAGACTTGCATCCTCCTTATTCTTTCATTGCCTTGATAAAGTTCTTTCAATTTATCCCAGGCCTCTTTTCCAGTTTCACAAATCATGATTCTTATGAAAATTGATTCTGAGACACCAACATGAATTATTGATAAATCTCTTGGGAAATTTGTTGATTTATCTTCACGTGCTCTTATTTGATTTAGGGTTGGATTGTTTTCGAGAGGTGGTATTTACCTCTCAGATTCAACCCACTGCCATAAACCTGAAACTCTCAAATGAGCTTTCATTTTGGCAGTCCAAATTTGCTAATTTTCGCAGTTAAAAATTGAAGGAGAAAGAATGGATCAGTGATTGGAAGCTATGGTTAGGTTTTCTTTTAAATACGCATAGATTCCTTAAAGATCAATGAAGCTCTAATAATGATTGTTGGTTTTTCAAGAAAAACTATGAAAGAAATAATAAGAAAATGGTGCAAAACAATTTACTAATATTTTGCACACTTGAAAAAGTACAGATCTATGACCTTTTTAAAGGTTTATAATGCAACAAGAAAATAGATTTTTAAGCAACAATAAAATCCCACTAATAAAAATAAAATATTTATTTTTTGGAACCAATAAACTAGACTTAGTCAAACAAAGAACTTTGAATCAAAAATCAAATCTCAACTGAGACAAAGTAAATCATCAAATGTAACAGTTTCAAGACATGCTTCAAAACCACGATCAAACAATCTATATGTCGAGCCAAGTCCATCAAGTACTGCTTCTATAAGATCTTCATCACTAGATTTTGTAGATAAGCAATTAACTTAGCATCCTCAAGATATGAAGAGATGTTGCCATTCTCTCTTTTTAGATTGTGAAGAAGATATTTGAGTTTCTGAATTTAAGACATAGAACAAGCAGAATAAGCCTTTTCAAATTTTTGCTAGGAAAGCTTAGCAATATCAGCAGTAATAATTGAAGAAGAACATATTATATTGAACAGGATGAAACAATCCAGCTCAGAACTTCTTGATCAAGTTTTTCCCATATGGCAACCAATTTACAACTTTGGAAGGCAAAGATTTAAGAGGAGCAGTTTCTGTTAGACATCCCACATTGCTAAATGAGGAAGCTATATAGCTCCTTAAATATGTGAGGCAATCCTTACCCTTTGAGGTACTTTTTGGGGTGAGTTAGGCATTTGTTTACATGGTATCAGACCCATGGTTCAATGTTGGGGCTCCCGCTGATATTGGGCGTGAGGGGGGCGTGTTAGACATCCCACATTGCTAAATGAGAAAGCTATATGGCTCCTTAAATATGTGAGGCAATCCTTACCCTTGAGGTACATTTTGGGGTGAGTTAGGCCTTTGCTTACAGTTTCGTCAGTGTGAAATGCCAATTTCCATCCTTTCAACATTAGCGTTCTTTAAATTTTCCACGAGAAATAATTGATTCCAGTGAGTTTCATTGACAAGTGATGTTGAAATATTGAGTTAAAAGAGATAGAGTGATGATGGGGGAGGTGTTGGTCGAGCCGATCAGTGAGCTATCATTGTTGGCCATATTTGAAGCTCAAATATTCAGTCATAGGGTGAAGAAAATAGAGGAGGTGCTAGATGTAATCAGTATTTTGATTGGAGTGCTTCGTTTTAGATGACCTTTGCTAATTTGTTGTATGTGGGAGTTCTTTCTTTTTAATATAAGATATATTTTCAACAAAAAAAAAAAAAAAAAAAATAGGATCCTTAAGATTTGTTAAACCTCATACTGGTTTGATACCATAAAACAGTTCAATCTCGAGTTGGATTTCGTATTGATTTAGCTATCTTAAATAGCTTGTTATAGATAGCTAGTTACAACAGATTATATTTCAATTACAAAAGGAATTCCATTTGGTCCGAATAGGATAATTATGGCCACTCAACTTCAATTCTTTCCGGTATGGCCACTAAACTTTACACTTTTTAACGTTGGTGGCCACTCAATTTTACCTAACTTCTCAAAATGACCGTTAACGATTGTTAACGACCTGAAAATGAAAATATTCAAGAATTAAAGTTGTTCAGAACGACATCTACCATGAAAGCACATTTTTTATTTTCGAAAATCACATTTTTTTGAGCTTTCTCTCTCTAAAAATTTACTTTCTCTCTCCTAACCAAACAACACCGAAATGACCTCAAAACGAAAATTTTCAAGAATTAAAGTTCCTTAGAATATCAGTAACGCTTTGGATTTTTTATTTTTAGACGTCAATGGTTGTTTTGAGGCGTTAAGTGGCCACCGGTGTTAAAAAGTGTAAAGTTCAGTGGTCATAATGTGAAAATGGGTAAAGTTCAGTGGCCATGGGTGTAATTTACCCCTTATTATTAATATTCTCAAACCTTTTATGCAATTATAACGTAGCCTAAAAGGATGAATGGTTATGTTAGCAAACAAGTTGGTAGTGTTAGCCATGAAAAAAAAAATCTTGAATTTTTATACTCAAAATAAGTTAATGTATTCAAAATGTTGTCGTTATATGCAAAAATAATTAGAGAAAAAGAAATTAGTTCATACATCCAAAAAAAAAAAAAAATTTGAATCTTAGGAGGAAGTTAACATTAGAAAATTTACCTAATTAAGAATAATATCAATTTCAATCTCCTCCATTATTATTTAACAACAATTTGTAACATAAATCTTACTAACTGAATGAAAATGTTGTTTACTTGTTATAGGGATACTCACTAAAATAAATCTAATTAGCTAATATTAATTCTAGTTTTGTTGGTCTTAGTAATTAATTAGTTACATAATTAACCATAATAAACAACATAAGTTCGTGTGTAGCGAATAAAAAATTTAAGTTGTTACCCAGAAAACTACTTACACATATATAAAGAACAATATCACATTATGAGGAATCATTAAAACATTAAATTAACACTTTATTAATGAAGATAAACAAAGTAATTATAGTAATTCTTATTGTTCTATTTGCATGTTTATTGAATATAGGAGAGGCTTGGGAATGGGAATGGCCTTCATGGGGTGAACATACAAGTCCAACTCAAATAGACATTACTTGTTACAAAGATTGTTTTTCACAATGTACAAATTATAAAGGTGCCAATCATGCCACTTGTGATAAGAATTGCAGACCTTTATGTGTTCTAATCCATCGAAAGAACTTCGCATGACAGATGCGCGTCCACTCGGCCTACAATGAACAATACTTATTAGTAGGAGGAGTTCACGATTCACTAATAATGCTGTTTGGGGTGCTCTCTAATACATATTGGTGTTCAATTGATGTTTTTTAAGTGCTTTTGCAGAAAAAAAAAAAAATTAATGTAAAGTACACAGTTTCATGGTGTTTTCCAGTAGTTTTAGTAACTAGTGTGTGGTCGAGCCACCTCCCTCTTCTCTTTATTCATCCGTGCTTGTTGAAGTACTCGTTACATGAAACACATATAGATACTATATCTAAAATTGATATTTAAAAAGAAATATAAGAAATAAAAATGTTCAGAAATGTAATAATAAAAATATAAGGGTACATCTATAGATTATTAAAATTCTAAAGATGTATGTCTAAATTTTTTATTTGCATTGACATAATTACTTACAAGTCATATAAAGAGATTATTACTACTATTCTTAAAACTTGTTGAAGATGACATAACTAGTATTAAAGATTTTTATTATTACAAAGTAAAGCTAGAAAGTCCTCCAAAAAGCTATGAATTGTACGGTAACAATTTGGAATCCTCAAAATGAAGGAAAATTTTAGGGTACTCCTTAAGTAATACTCCCGACCAATAAATTCACCACACATGCATATACAGTTTTTTTTTTCCACTAATCATATCCATGTAGTGGGATTTAAAATGATTTTCATTGGTCGGGAGTATTACTCCCGGAGTACTGTAAAATTTCTCCAAAAAGAAATCTTCGTGATTTTTTTTTAATATGCATGTTGTATAGGAAGAGAAATGTGATATGCTTGAATTTAGTATGGTGTGGATGACAAAAGAAACATCGTGTAAACACCATTTTCATGTTTTCCTCGTTGTATCATATTCTTGCTATTTAAATCATTCAAATCAAAGTGGTTAGCAAAGAATTCAATGGGTATAAGATTAGAATGAGTTAAGGATGACACAAACAATAAATTATTCAACGTTTGTGGAACATGTAAAATATTACCAAACTTGAAGAAAGAATTAGATATTTGAAATTAGATGAATACACATGTGATATGGGGATAGTGTTGGTCCCTAGTGAGTTAGAGTTTAGTTCCAAAGAGGGGGTGAATGAAACTATTGAGTAAATTTAACCTTTAAAGTCTTAAACTATATCATGGAAATAAGTAAATGACACGATTAAACAGAAGTATCCTAAAATGATATACATAATTTACTAAGAATCATATGAAAATTATTAAAAGTGAATTATAATAAAAAAATATCAAAATAATAATAATAAACACTTTTTGTTCTCACTGCCACTCAAGCGCCCCCAAACGACCTCTAAGTGGCCTAGACATCGTTTAGGCAGCCAAAAAATGACCAGGGTATGTAAAAAAACCAATGGGGCTAGGCTGGAAAAACTATTATGTATTCTAAATTTTGAACACTTGGGCAGAGCCAGGCGGTCCAGGCAGTCTTTTTTTTAACACTATATATATATATATATATATATATAAGATCTATTAAATTTTGCGCGCTTGATGATTGCTACGTGCTATTCAACTGCTATAATATTTCATCAATCTACTTAGTTACCTCATTTTTTATCTAGTATTTCATACTTGAGTACCGATTGCTTTTTCGTTTCTACAATCTTATAGGACATTAGTTCTTTTGTCCACCCAATTAGCAACCATTATCGTGCGTTTTAATGATTTTTTAAATTTGATTGGACGTAATATGATTGATTATATTTTCTAAGGGTTCAATACGATAAAATAATAGGTCAGAGACAAAGATAAATATGTTTAATAGATTAGAAACCAAATAATATACTTAAGGCTTTTAAGTTAGTACATCAAATGTGTAATTGTATAATATTTCTAGTTAATATAGACCGAGCTATTGTCACTACAACAAACTGTGTCTATAGAGACATTTTTTTTCACGTGTAGGGGCGGTTAAAACCGCCCCTACAAGCTCTAGGAGCGGTTTTGTTAACCGCCCCAAATCCGTCTCGAAAAGGGTGCGGAGCTACAGATTAGCGACGAAAATAGTCTCCGTCGGTGTAGATTTTTTTTACCGACGGAATTTATAGGGGCGGTTTAAACCGACCCTACACCTTTTAAATGTGTAGCTCTCGATGAACCAAAGAACTCAATCCTGCGAAATTCGTCATCCAGTTAGTAGCTTTATTTCCTTCTCTATAAATGTGATGAAATTGAACATCCCACTCCCTATCCCTTAATTCCTGACATCTTCTGATCAGCCAGGCATGAGGATGGTGAGCTCCAGTCAGGCCCGTCATGAGTTTAAGTACTGTTCTCGAATCCACTTCAGCAACCACATGTCTATAACTTAGTCTATAACTTTTGATCCTCGCTAAGGACAGTCCAAAGAAGAGTCCCCAAAGTTCAGCAAGTAGAGCCGAGCGGACACCTAAATTGACTAAAAATCCAAACTTCCAAGACCTAAAGTTGTCCTGAAGCAATCCCCTCACCGAACCTGCTCCGAAATTTCCTTTGCTTGCTCCGTCGGAATTAAGTTTGATCCAGCCCGTATCTGGAGGCTCCCATCGCATCCAAATCATGCTTCTCCTCAACTCCCCACTGGTGGCCAAGGCATGATGTGCCTGAATCAATTCTCCTGTCTGGTGGATTATGTGTATGTCGCCTTATCTCCAGGAACTTGATCTCCAGAGAACACTTGGTTATTCCTATTAGTAGAAGGTTGAGCTAGGTCGGAACGCGATATTTTCATAAAAATTCAAGTCCATTCTAAATACAGACGGACTTTAGTAGACTTGGACTAGATTGAACCTCCAAACCCGACTCATTAAACATGAGTTTGAGTGGGCCTTATAGGTACCCAGGCCTAAACAAGTCTAACCAAGTGGATTCGAAACGAGAAAACAAACTTATCTTATTATATGAATCGGCTTCTTAAAAATAGAAAAACTAAATTAAGAAAAGAAAAATTACATTTTTAGTTAATTAATAATTCAATTCGTTTACTTTAATTATAGAATAACAAGAGTTGATCTAAATGCATTTTTTGTTATGACTTACTTTGCAATTAGTTAAAAACTAATCATACTACTAACTTATAACAACAATAGGGACAACTATTCACCTTTTATGAATTAAGTTAAAACTATATGTACAACCTTAAAATTGTTACTCACAAAAATATATATATTAGATCAAATGTCTCCTCTATAAGCATCCATTCAAAAAATCATTAGAAAAAAGGAAAAGTTTAGTTGATTTATAAATTAATCACCTTCTTCGCAAATTTCTTGATTAATGGCGAATAAAGGAGTTATTATAGTAATTGCTATTACGGTATTTGTAAGCATGAATAAGAATATCACCGAAGCATGGAAATGGCCATGGGAAGAAAGGAAAGATAATGCGCTACTAGACAAGACTTGTTTTGATGAATGCTTCCAAGCATGTCATAACACTAAAGCTACTGGAAATTTGTGCAGTAATGAATGCAAACCGTTGTGTACTTTTCGTCCATCGACGAAAACTGAAGGCAATTTTTGGCGGATTAACAGCAGTTTAGGCAGTTTTAGGCATATCAGCAACATTGGAGATTAGCTGCCGGTATAACCAACTAGATGTTATTGAAATAAATGCTTGAAGAATGGAATGAGGATTGAATATTTGGAAATTTAGACATGAGATTGAAAAAAAGATGTTAGTTTGTATATTAATTTATATGAAAATAGTTGATCTTTTATATTTGTGTTGTTTGATTTAACTGGGAATAGTATGAAATAAGAATCCCAAAATGAGAATCATTGATTTACATCTCATAATAAAATAATTGTAATTGGTTTTTTCTTAATTCAATAAAAAAAAAGTATTATAGTATTAAGGATTAATATATATATATATATATGCCTTTGTATTTATCCGTTTTATTGCATATGCTCTTATATTCGGTGGCGGACGCAGGAATCCAAAGTAGCCGGCTAATTTTAGCCTTACCTGTATAATATATATTTTTTTATCATGCATTTATAAAAAATAAATTTAAACTATATAAAATCTAAATACTATTGAAAAAATGTTTAAAATATTTTTACATATAATCGATAACTGTTTTTTAATAGCATATTGGGATGGACTACCGACGACAATAAATTTATTAAATACCAAGAACTCGCACAAATATTAAAAAAGTATTACAAATATTCAAAACAATTGGAAACTGAAATTTAAAATTTCAATAACTTCAATTTTAGAAATTGAAGTTTTAAGTTCAAATTTGGAAATATTTTAGAAAAAAACAATAAAATTATAAAATGAAATTGATATTTTGATTTAGGAAATAAATTAAAAATAGATAATGATGGAAAAAAATGAGAAATTAGTTAATACACTGATGGAAAAATATAATAATAATATTAGATAATAATAATAATAACAATGATGATGATGATGATGATGGGAAAACAATTATTAGAGAGTATCAAAAAGCAATACTTATCGTTCAACGTTAGAAATTGAAGTTTCAAGTTCAAATTTGGAAAATTTTTAAAAAAAAAAATAAAATTAGAAAATAAGATAGACATTTTGATTTAAGAAAAAAAAATAAAAAATAGATAATGATTGAGAAAAAATGAGAAATTAGGTAATAAAATGATGGGGAAAAAATAAAATTAGATAATATAGTTACAAAATGCAATACTTATAGTTTGAACTTAGAACCTTTTGGTTTGGTAGAAACTCTTCACTCCCCTTATACCACCGTATTAGCTTATTCTTTTGTTAAATGTTTATGTCTTGCTTAATTAATATATAACATATACTTTCTTAGCCGGGGGGGCAAAGCCCTCCCGGGTTCTGGGCTGTGTCCTCCTCTGCCTATATCAAATAAACAATGAAATATATCTCATATTTTTCAAACTACGCCAAAAATACTATAATCTAACAAATTGATGATATGACAATGACAATACTCCACCTCACTTTCTACCTTGCATGCCATCTCAACTAAAAGATATCATCATATCTTTTAGCGATGAAATTTACATAATGATAATTTGCATGCCAACCTATTCAAATTTGTCGCTAAAAATCATCGTAAGACTGAATTACAGACGATATTATCATGACAAGTGATTATAATATCCAAATTTTCAAATTTTGATACATTTCTAAATTCAATAAAAATTCTAAATGAATCCAATAAAGTATTACGCCCGTAAAAAAAATTAATATTATTCCATACATGTAAATCTTTAAAATTAGGATCCTAAAAGAATTATTAAAATTTATTAATTTTAATAGAAAGCAAATGTTAATATCTTATATTTATATTTGAAAGAAAAATTTATATTAAATATTTGTGATGGATTAATAGTTTTTTTTTTTTGAATGGGTAATAAATTAGTATTAATATATTACTAATTATTCTTTCACGAGGCAAAACCTATTTGTGTTTGTATTCTAATATTGTATTTGTAGTCATTTCTATCCGTTCGTGGATATTGTATTTGCTTCAGTTTGTAATCATGTGAGGTTTTATTCCTTACATTTTGCTTGTTGTACTTCTTCATGTTTTATCTAATGAAATTACAAGCATTTCTAAAAAAATATTTACAACAATTATATATTTGTTTATCATTATTAAAAAAAACAGTAATGGTTTTATTTAAATCAATTTGAAAAGTAGGTTAATCTTTTGATATACATGAAACTTGTTTATTTTAGAGGGAGGCCGCAAACAAGCTGATGAATATTCTGGAAAAAAAACGTTTATTTTTTTAGATAGGAAACTACGTATCAATTGAATATAGATCATTGTCGCTTGCTAATTTTATATTATCTTTCGAAATAAAGGTAAGTGTTTAATTATATGCATATTTGATTGTATGTTCTTTATATTTGATCATTAAATTGGTAGTTGATGTGGTTTGTTGATTGATCTGTTAAGTTTCTGAATATGAACTGACGGATGACGTTTGTGCCTTTTTGTTATCGATGATAATATTGATTATGGCTGAAACTACATGACTGTTGTGACTTGCTTAATGAATGTGGTGGCATACATATTAGGGTGATATTAAATATCATGAAATAATTATTATTCAGGAAAACGAATGTTGGATGTCTTTGATAAAGAAAGAAATTGAGGATAATTAATAGCTTGTCTTGACGAAGATATATTCAATGGTTCATTCGCGTACGTGTTGATGATATATATGGTTGAGTTGATATGTGATTTGCTAGGCATTTGTCGTTGAGGCTAGTGTCGGAGCATCTCGGGATGCAGGAGATACTCTGTGCTGTTTTTGCTATGCACTGAGGTGGTGCGGGGATACTTGGCGGGGAATGGTATCCTGTGATGTTGATATATGATGAGAATGTGATTGAGGTTGTGATAGTTTGAATCGACCGGTGAACCATTGAGTATACTCTTACTTGGCAAGTGGGGCCCTTAACCGATGTTAATAAATAAATAGTAAAGATCGTGTTTTGATGCTTGGTCACCTATTAATTATTAAATGCATGTAAACTGAATTGTATGTGCGTGTGGTTGTGTTATGCATATAATTAGCAATCTTACTGAGCCCCAAGCTGTTAATTGACTAGTGCTACAACTGTCAGAACGAAAAGTATGTTAAACTATGTTGCGGTACATAGTTAAAGTATAGCCTCATTGTTAAAGTATAGGCTCATTATTTAATTTTTTATTATTAATTTAACATTTGTCTTAATTAGAATGGTTGATATACCACATCATTTTATTTGTCGCCTATAGTAAATTTTCTCCAAATCCTTGAATTTACCTAAGATCCTCGGGTAAATTACACCCATGGCCACTAAACTATACTCATTTTCACATTATGGCCACTTAACTTCAATTCTTTCCGGTATGGTAATTTTAGGTTTTAAAAGGGTGAAAGGAGAAGCCGGTTAAAAGGAGAGTCAACAGTTGAAAAAAGCTGGTCAACGGTCAAAGTGACCACCGGCGTAACAAAGTATAAAGTTCAATGGCCATACCGGGAAGAATTGAAGTTCAGTGGCTATACTGTGAAAATGAGTATAGTTCAGAGGCCATGGGTGTAATTTACTCTAAGATCCTCTCGAATACCAATAGTTTCATGTTGGAAAATTTTAAATAAAATTATATATTAATTTAGATACCAACAAACACCCCATTTCATGAACAGTCGTGTTAGTCGTGAATAGTGGTGTTCGTACGTAAATAGTCATGTCACTCCGTGTAGAATCGTGTTCGTTCGTGAAAAAACATATCCTTTGAGTTCTATTTATATAGAATGCAGTGACTAGAGTCTTGACTGTTGAAAAGATATTCTCTAGAATTTTTCCTGCTCTCTGTCTGTTCATAGCATTCTTGTTTTCCTACTCCGGTGATAACTAGCCTACGCACGGTTAGAGTTCGCTTGCGTAATCTGTTGTATCTTGCGAGACGATCGTCAATAGCGACGATATCTATCTTAAGAATGTTAGATGTGATTAACCAAAAAAAAAAAAAACGAATATAGAAAAATATATGAATAATGAAACTGCTAATACAAGCCTCAAATTTGTCTAACTCTTTCCTTTTAATTTCAAGTTTTATTATTCGTATATTTTTCTGTGTTCGTTTTATTTTTTTGGTTAATCACATCTAACACTTCACAAGTATGCTTAATTAAACTATAAAAATTTATCTAATTATTTATTATTTTTAAAAAAATTAATAACATTATTTCAGAACCCGTGTATCTCACGGGTTTTTTTACTAAATAGCTTATATGAATGAACTACTGAAAACTAGATTAAGGAAACAAAACTCACATTTTAGTTAATTAATAATTCGTTTATGTTAATTATAGAATAAACCCAGTTATTATACAAACTAGTCGAAAACCCGTGCGATGCACGGGATATGAAACTTTTATATAATTTAGATAAATAAATAAATTAATATATTTTTAAATAATTTTATATCATGCTATGCTATGAAATTTTTTTATATTATGTATATTTGAAATTAATATCTATTTCTTTTATTGATAATATAAATTAAATTAAATTAATTTTGAAAATAATTGATTAATTTTTTATATACTTTTAATTAAAGGTGAATGATTTATTTATTTTTACAAAATTCAATGATTTGTATATTTTAGTAATTTTAATACATTTTCATATTTTTTATAACTGGAATGCTGTGAAATAATAATAAAATAGGAGATTAATTAAGAAATATATTAGAATATAATGAAAAACAAAAAATTGAATTAAACTACAATTAAAATTAAATATTATATTTACGATACAAAAGAATTACAATCTATGTTAAACAAAAATTGAATTAAACTATAATTAAAATTAAATATTACATCTAAGATACAAAATAATTACATCCTATGTGAAAATGGAAGCAACATTAATATATTATGCTATAAACTATTACATCCAATACTTTTCTAATATTGCATATGAAGAAACTTTATCAATTCAATATGTTACATATAAAAAAAATAAATTTATAAGAATTAGTCACAAATTCATCTTGATGATAATCATTTTGCTTGATGGAATTTCATGATCACCAAGGATTCGAATTCAATTATTCATTCTGCTACAATAACCCAATATATCCAATTGAGTCAGCTTAAGGTGATGATTTATTATATTTTCATCTTGTAATATCTCATCAAGACATTCAATTAATTTGTTCTTCATTCTTTCACTGTATAGAATATCAGTCACGCTCGCAGATATCACTTATCTGACTTTATTAATATTTTTTAATAATTATATATTCTTGAATTTTGTAATCAAGAAAAACAAATAAAAGAATAGAAAACAAAAATGAAGGGAAAAAAAAGCTAATGAGGAGAGAACAATCTTCCTCTCGTTTTTTTTTCGAAAATAACAGAGAATGTCAGGATATAAACATATAAAGAGGAGAGTGAAAATACTTTTTACCGATTAATTAAAATTTTTATTTTTTCTTAATGAAGTATTAAGTCCATAAATTAATTTTAGTTAAATAGAATTAAATTGCAATTGTAGCTACTCAGTACAAAAAAAAATGTTTTATAATTAATATGTAAAATTAATTTTATTAATTAGAATCATTATGCTCAACACTTGAGAATTTGAAGAGATTCAAATAGTAGTATTTTTTTAATTAATATTTCCAACAACTTGTCCTATGATCATGTTTCATTTTCATGTGTTAAAAACTCTTGAAATACTAACAATTTTGTAGAAACCACAATATAATAGTTAAAAACTATATAACCCAATGTTGCAAAAATAATTATCTCAATATCATATAAGTAATGTACATTTTTAGGATTTTGAGCATCATCCAAATTCTTCAAGAATAAACATCTTATTAAGTGTATTAGACGCTTACAATCTCTTTGTCTAGAGAACTGGGAAAAAATAACTTCTTGATAATAATAATAATATAACATATTTATAATTGAAATAAATTCATTTTAAGTATAATATTTCAGTACCTCTTTAATATTTTATTCAATATGTCTCCAACTTCAATGAACAACTATGGTGTGAAACTTTATATCTATTTGTACCAAAATGCATAAAAATAAAAATACAATCCATATCAGTTAGATAAACTCAAACTAAAAAAAAAAAGTGGATTTCACCAGGTTCCGAATTAGAAAAATTAATCTAACTTCAATTAAAACCAAAAATCTAAGTTTTAGTTAGAGTTAATATCGAAACGATAACACTTAGCAACATATACTAAAAAAAATGCAAATATATAAAATCTTTATTTTAGTCATTTTGAAAGAAAAAAAGACAAATAAAACGGAAAACATGGATAAGGTAGCGAGAGATATGGAACCTGAGTAACAGCAGAAATGAAATTTCATCTCTTAAAGATGGAACTATAACAACTATTGTTTAATAAAAATAAAACAACAACACAATTGGTAATAAAAATAACTATAATATATGAAAAAAAATTGAATAATTACCTTGAGAAACATAAGAATTTCTTGTGATTTTTGACACTATTGTGTTTTCCGATTTTAGTTGTCCATGTATCTTCCATTTCTATCGGATTTCTTCAATTGGAGATATCAGTTTGAAAAAAAAGACAAACAAAAAAGAAAACATGGATAAGGTGGCAATAGGTATGGAACCGGGGCAACGACAGAAAAGGATATGAAAGATAAAACAATAACAATTATTGTTTAATAAAAATAAAACAACAACACAATTAAGAACAAAATAACTACAATATATGGAAAAAAAATCGAATAATTACCTCCAGAAATATGATACTATCTATCATGGCAAATGAATATGACAGTAAAGAACTTGGGTAACGGCAGAAATAGATCTAAAATATGAAATTATAATAACTATTCTTTAATAAAAATAAAACAACAACACAATTGAGAACAAAATAACTACAACATATGAAAAAAAATCGAATAATTACCTTCAGAAATATGATACTATCTATCATGGCCAATGAATATGATGGTAGAATACTATCTATCATGCTTTATATAGAAGTTCATTTGTGACTTTTGAATTTCTTTTGCTTTGTGTTTTTTCATCTTCCTGTAACTCACACTTCTTTTATTATTTTAATTAATGGGCTAGTTTAATATATTATAAATATAAGTTTGTTATTTTTAATTAATTAAATCTTTTTAATTTTGATTTTTTACGATGACAACTCATCAAAAAGACTTCTAAAACACTTCTCTTCATTTCTTTTATTATTTTAATTAATGGGCTAGTTTAATATATTAAGGTGTGGTTAAGCTAAACACCGATGACTCTTGTCTGAGGGATGGGAGAATTGCTGCTGGAGGGGTTCTGAGAGATGGTGGTGGCAGGTGGGTTTCTGATTTCTCTCAGAATTTGGGTATCGGTTCGTCCTTTTCCGCAGAACTTTAGGGGATATTCTCTAGTCTGAAGCTTGCTAAAAATCTGGGGATCAAGAAGCTTCTTGTTGAGTCAGATAACCTTGAGGCGGTTAATATGATCTCTGATAACAATGCTATTTGCCTAAATAGCCGGAACTTAATTAAAGGCATTAGAAGGCTTGGCGACTCCTTTGAGTCTATTAGTTTTGCTCATATTTATAGGGAGCAAAATCGTGTTGCGGACCGTCTTGCGGTTGAAGGTCATTCAAGAATGTTGGGGCTTTCTGTTTTTGCTTCTTCTCCGGTCTTCATCTTTTCTTTGATCTTAGAGGATGTGGTGGGGTCAGTTTCCCTAGACTGATTCCGAGTTGAGCGGTCTTTTGTTTGTTTTTCTTTTCCTTTCCTACCAAAAAAAAATATATATATTATAAATATAAGTTTGTTATTTTTAATTAATTAAATCTTTTTAATTTTGATTTTTTACTACGATGATAACTCATCAAAAAGACTTCTAAAACACTTCTCTTCATTTCTCTCTGCTTCCGCTATTATATATAGTATAGATAGATGCAAATGAATTTTTGCTATGACTTTGCAATTAATTAGAAACTGATCATACTATTAACTTATAACAACAATACAGACAGCTATTCATCTTCTATGAATTAAGTAAAAACTATATTTATAACCTTTAAATTGTTACTCACAAAAGTATATATATTAGAGAAAATATCTCCTCTATAAGCAACCATTCAAGTAAATAAATAGAAAAAGAAAAGATTTAGTTAATTTATAAATTAATCATCTTCTTCGCAAATTTCTTGTCTAAAACAAGTGATTAATGGCGAATAAGGGAGTTGTTATAGCAATTTCGATTGTGATATTCTTAAGCATGAATATAAATATCGGAGAGGCATGGAAATGGCCATGAGAAGAAAGCAATGCTAGTTCGAAACTAGACAAGACTTGTGACGAATGCTTGAAAGAATGTAAAAACACTAAAACTACTGAGAATTTGTGCAGTAAAGAATCCAAACCGATATGTACTTTTCGTCCATCGACGACGAAAACGAAAGGAAGTTTTTGGCGGACTAACAACAATTTAGGTAGTTTTAGGCATATCAGTAATATTGGAGATCAGTTGAGGATATAAGAATTTGGTTATTCACTGTTAGATTTAGACTGATTAAAATTATAGGATAGAGATTCAAAGCATTCTAAGATTTAGATTTAATCAGTCTGAATCTAACGTGAATGATCAAATTCATTTGATCACGAGGGTCCAAATGTTATTGAAATAAATGCTTGAAGAATTGAACGAGGGTTGAATATTTGGAAATTTAGACATGAGATTTAAAAAAAAAAAAAAAATGTTAGTTTGTATATTAATTTGTATTGTTTTTTAACCCGGGAAGGGGGGTTGAATGTTAGTTTTTCAACTGAGGATTTGAATGAGAATAGTTGATTCTTTTATATTTGTGAGAATCCTAATAAAATAAAATAATTGTAATTGATTTTCTCTCAATTCAATAACTAGTATTATAATATTAAGGGGATATGCTATTGTATTTGTCTGGTTTATTATATAGACCCGATATTAAATAAACTGTGACATATATCTCAAATTACACCAAAAAATACCCATTTTTAGTTAAAGGAAAAGTAAACAAAGCAATTTACAGAAATTGAAACTGACAAATTATCATCTTTTATTCAATGAAGAATCAAGTTCCTCCTTCTTCGTTCTAGAGAATCAAACTTCCTCTTCTTCTTCCTTCATCTTTTCGCGGAATCAACATCCTCCATTTTTGGAGAGAAAATGAAAGTAAGAAAGATTTAGGGTTTGGGTAATTTAGGATTAAATGTGTAATAATCCATTCATTTCCACATAATTCATATTTTGATTGAATAATTATTGACATGTCAAAATTTAACTGGTTTATGCTATGACTTTAGATTATTTTTGCTCTAATTTGAAAAGTTTCAGGGTATATTTGTGTGTTTATTTAATATAAAGGAAAATCTGTTTAAATGTGAAAATACAGAGGTAAATATGTCTATTAATTACAGGCCTGAGTGGCGCGTACCAATTCCTTAACAGGTCTAATCAAACGGCCTCGGATATATATATACACACACATACATACATACATACATACATACATACAGAGTCGTCTTAAATATTTTTGGAGCCTTGTACTAAATAAAAAAAATTTCTTTAACAAAATTAATACTTTCATATAATGATAACGTTTCTACAAAATAAAAAACCAAAATACTTTTAACTTGATTTTTAACATAAAAATACAATAAAAATTAATTAAATTAGATATTTAATAATAAGGGTTTTGCTATTTACCGTCCCAAAATTACTTATCACCGCCTCCATTTGGAAAATTTTGCCATTTGGATAATTTCTTTTCAAAACTGAAAAAAAACATTGAAAGAATCAGGCAAAATTTGGCCTAAACGAATGTCGCATCTGTTCGGCCCATGGTGGGAACGGATGCAGCATCCGTTCAACCATAGCGGGAACGGATGCCGCATCCGTTCATGGGCCGAACGGATGCGACATCCTTTGTTCTGTCATTGACGATCTCAAATATGTAAAAAATAAAATAGAAAAATCAATTATGTAAAAGAAAATATACTTTAAAATAACACATTTTTATTAAACTAATAAGGAGACTAATAAAAGCATCGATTTTCATATGACAAAAATATATTTTATTTTGTTCTTAGTATCAGTTGCTCATATAAAACATTATATAGCATTTCTAGAAGCAAAATCACTAAAAATAGTGTTTATACCATATGCTTTGTCATATTTCTATAAATATATAAAATGGTTTAAAAACCTTTCTACTGACAAAGCAAATTTTTTTCCCCAAATTGGAACAAAACCTCAAATTCCAATTGGAAATTCATTCCCAAAGCTTAGGTGCACCAATTGCTTCTGCGCGAACATAAAACACCTCCACACATGAGCGGAACTAAGGGGAGGTTAGGGGGGCTCGAGTCCCGACAGACGGCCAGAGAATTGAGAAACAAAATTAGTAACGGTGTCTGATAATATTTTAGCCATAATTATATTGATCCTATGTAGTATTATTTCAATGTTTAAAGGTAGATGAAATGGTTAAGGATGTTTACTTCTATTTGAGAGGTCCTATGTTTGACTCCCTTCAAACTTTTTTTTTTTAAAGTTTTTATTTATTTTTATTTTATTCTTCAATAGTTATAAAAACATGTTACCATTATTAATTAATTTAAATGGACTCTTTATTTTTATTTATATTTAATATTCATTTTTATTATGTCTTTACCATTAAAAAAATAAACATGTTTAATTTTCTACTAGTTAAATGCTAGTTTCTAAAAAAATGATAACATTTTTACAGTTTTAATACGTTGAAAGCTAAAAAAATTTTGCCAACCCCTAAGGGGTTGGATTTTGAAAATTTACCGTCAATCGCACAGTTAATTTCGATTTTTTTTTTTTTTTGATGTTTTGAATTTTTTGAGCCCCGGGTAATCCGGGATCCTGGTTCCGCCACTGCCTCCACACCTTAATTCATGGCTTCTGCGACGTTAATCCATACTGACCTAAATCAGTAATGGTCTCTGACATCTTCTCCAACATTAATCGCTACTCCTCTTGGAAATTTTCTCCGACCCAGAAAACCTAAATCTCTAATTGGTGGAGGAAGTAACAATCAAACTAACAAGCAAACTAACAATCAAACTAATAATCAATTCAACAATCCAACAATCCAACAATTCAGACATAAACCTTTAATTTCAGACAAGTATGTTGATGAACCCATATTATCTGTTTCTTAAATCCCTAAATTGAGAACATAATAAACATACCCAAAATTTAAGGCAAGCATGAAATCTTCTTCCAGGGTTCTCATCACTCCAACTCGTCCATCTGGGTGCCTTCAATTTACAGTAGCAAAATTTGGGGGGAGGGGGGATCATCGTACGTTTGTTCCATCCTCATCTGGCGCAGAGAATGTAATGAACTAACAGAGCTTTCACTTGTCATATTTGTGAATAACACGTCCAAAAGGTTTGGAAAACAGCTTTCAGTTTGCCCTAACCCTTTCTCTTTCAGAACGACACGGATGAAGAAGAAGGAAGGGGCAAATCGCGATTTCAATGGAGAAGGGGAGGAAAAGCTGTTATATATGGTGAAGTATGCCAACGTGGATTGTTTTAATGTGTTGCCAGATGACAAATAGGGACGAGGCGTCATACGTGGCATGTCGTTTGTGCCAAATCACAACCCCGTTAGATTAGGGCATATGTGAAGGTTTGTGGAAAGTTCAGAGAGAGTTATGTGAGTTTTTTAATATAAGGGCATATCTGTTTTTCCGAGAAAATACGAGGGAAAATATGTGTATTAACCCTTTTTACATAGTATAGTTCATATATTAATTGTAGTTGTGTAATATTTTATTTAATAAAAAATAAATAAATACGAAAAATACAAATTCTATTAATCTCCGATTAATCCCCAATTAATCAATAAGGGCCCTGTCCGCCCGACTAGCGCCTAGCGTCTTTTACAACCTTAGCTGCAATGTGCATTACCTGCAAATGAACAAAGACATAACTACTAGAAACTGCAGAAAAACCTAAAATTTCAACTTCAAAAAGGACAATGCATATAGAGTTATTTCATAGTGAAATATGGTAGTTTCATAATCCAAGTGAAATATAGATCAACAAAGAGATTTATGTGTCATTTGCAAGCTACAAATTAACTTAAGTAGGGAAGGTTTCATATCGGAGGACTGTGATCTATTAACATGATCATTTAGGTGAACATATTTTTCACCACGTTTGTGCCCAAGGATCTCAGCTGCTGTATTGGCGATAATCTGGAAAGTCCATAACAGAGATAACCCCATATGAGCTATCATGTCCAATTCCACAGTTTCCACTTAAATTTTATTAAAAGATATCTAAACTATGCAGAAAAACATATATGTCCAACACATACATTAATTCCAAGTATAATTCGAGGGTGCTAAATAGCCAAAACGATACATTATGGTGTGTAATACATATGCTAAATACAAAAAAAATGACAAGTTAATTAGGTGTATGAATATGTAATAAGCCAAATATAAACAGTTAGATTACCTTCATTAGCATCCAAAGAACATGTATTAGAATCAAGTGCACCAAAATTATCTCATCTATTCACAATAATTATGTTACTGAATGGATAAAATTATTATCATTGTAAGTTTATAATGAGAATAACCTTTATCCTCGTTAATACTTTTAGTAAGGGATCCCAATAATGAAGGGTGCCATGATAGTTAATATTCTCATTAAGAACGCTTTAATGAGGATATTTGAGCTTTTAATGAGTATATCTCCCTTCGTCTAAACATGTCTAACCAAGTGGATTCAAAACGAAAAAACAAACTTAACTTATATGACTCGGCTTCTTAAAAATAAAAAGAAAAAACTAATATCGCGGAGGCATGGGAATGGCCATGGGAAGAAAGTAGAGCTATTGCACGACTAGACATGGCTTGCTTTGATGTATGCGTCCAAGCATGTCATAATACTAAAGCCACTGAGAATTTGTGCAGTAAAAAATGCAAACCGTTGTGTACTACGAATACTAAAGGCAGTTTTAGGTGTATTAACGGCAGTTTTAAGCGTATCAGCAAAACTGGAGATCAGTTGTCGATATATTAATTTGTATGAAAATAGTTGATTCTTTTATATTTGTGTTGTATGGTTGAACTAGAAATAGTATCAAACCTATTTCCAAAAATACGAGAATCATTGATTTACATCTCCTAATAAAATAATTTTAATTGGTTTTCTCTTAAATCAATAACTAGTATTATAGTATTAACTATAATAATACTATAATAATACTTAATACTATAATTTTAATTGGTTTTCTCTATTTCTCTTCATGATTTCCTGTTATCTTTGCTTTCTGAAGATATTGTGGGAGTTAGCTTTCCTACGCTAAGTCCGGGTTAATTTGTTTTGGTGTTTATTTTGTCTTTACTTTCTTTTCCCTACCAAAAAAAAGTATTATAGTATTAACTACGGCGCTGACTGGGCGGTACGGGTACCCATGCCTTAACAGGTCTAACCAAGTGGCCTCGTAACATTGTAGTTAAGAGAGAAAATTATATATATATATATATAAGCAGAACTCATTCAATCTTTGGACATGATGTTATATCTGTAGTAATTAACTTTTAAGAGTTTGGATCCAACACTAACTTCTATTGAAGTTCAGAAAATTTATACATCAATACAAAAATCAGTTACAACTGACTTCCATAACTTCTCCTAAACATAAGCAATAACTGAATAACTTCTCCTAAATTCAAATAATTAAATAAAACATTATCTGCTAATAAATTAACTAAGTCACGTTTCCAACAGACTCCTCCTTGATTTAGTATTTACAAACACCCAACTTGTTTCTCAAATATTCGAATCTTCCTTTTGGAAGAGCTTTGGTCACCACATCTGTAATATGCTCCTCTGTTTTGCAATAAATCAGCTTGACTTCACCATCTTTATGCTTTTTTCTCAAGTGATAGAGTTTGATGTTGAAATGCTTTGTTTTCCCATGGAAAATGGGATCTTTAGAGATTGCAATAGCTGCTTGATTGTCTACAAATATCTGAAACTGCTTCATGTCTAAATCTGCTAAGCATATTTTAATCAAATCTCAACACTCCCTCTTGATTCAAAGTTTGTTTTGATGATGTACTTCCCATCACCATTCTAGAATTGGAGCACTTCTCTCCAAATGCTTCATATTGGTGCACATCTCACCAATTTCAAAACAATGTTTCTTCTTCTTCTTCTTCGACAACATGTGTCAACTTAGAGCATTGATTAATTCAGACAAGGAAATTTGACTGATATCTCTCGAATCTTCCAGAGATGAAATTTTTGCCTCAAATCTTTCGGGCAAACTTACAAGCACCTTCTCTACGATCCGGCTATCGGGTAGATCTTCTCCCATCAATCTGATTTTATTTATCACCGTCATTAGTTTATCAGAAAACTCTTGTAGAATCTCCTTTTCTTCCATTCTCAAAATCTCGAAATCTCTTTTGAGATGTAACAATTGTATTCTTCTTGTTCTATCATTGCCATGATAGAGACCCTTCAAAGTATCCAAGCTTGATAATTCTGGCCATCAAAAACTGGTGTAAGATGATATGGTATCTCCTTCCATTCTCACAGATCCATCAAGATAATTTGCTCTGATACCAATTTGTACTAATTAACTTTTAAGAGTTTGGATCCAACACTAACTTCTATTCAGGAAATTTATACATCAGTACAAAAATCAGTTACAACTGAATTCCATAACTTCTCCTAAACATAAGCAATAACTGAATAACTTCTCCTAAATTCAAATATTAAATAAAACATTATCTGCTAATAAATTAACTAAGGCATGTTTCCAACAATATCAGCAATCGATGATGTGTCAATTCACAATTTTTTTTCAACACTCTTCTGATAGAATTCATTCCGCTAGAATTCATTCCGCTCCTATTTATTGCATTTAATTTAATCTTTATGAATATTATGGAGGTTACTAGAGAATTAAATCTCACTAATTGAATTAAATAGAATTAATATTCATTACTAATTCTATACAATATGTTGACAGTTACACTAGTTTTAATTGTTGTTAATGTGAATTAATTCAAGAGTAATTTCTATTAGTCTTCCATAATAGTGATTTTTGGCTCATTCAAAACATATATACAATTCATCCACAAATTTTCCTGTGTGCCAAATTTTGTTCAGCTCTCAGTACTTGTGTTTCGATTCGTTAGACCCATTTGTTGATTTTCTAGTAATAATTTGAACACACTCTTAGAATTTGACTTGTTGTATATTGGGAAACGATTGCCAACTGTAAAAAAAATCTGTTGTAAGGAAACTCATCTTATCAGACCTCAGAATCTTCTTCTTCATTTAATCAAGTTTATCTGAAAGCTTATTATATCTAGTCAATTGTAATTGCATTGTTGTTTTTTTTCAATTTAATCGTATTATTATTATTATTATGTTTTTCAATTAATGGTAGAATTCCAATAGTTCACTTGGAAGTTTAATTAATTCAGGAAAAAAAACATTCCAAAACTTTGCCTATAAAAGAGATTTTTTACTCATTTGAAATAAAAAAAGACCGTTAACCTGAAAATTTTCCTCTATGGCAATTTTTTTTCCATCTCCCAAATTTTTTGTTTCCATTTGTTCACTTTATTTTATGGTTTTCTCGTGATAATTTGGCACACGATTAGAATTTGACTTACACTTCTGTTATATCTTAGGAGAAGATTGTGGCTTCCAGCAAAATCTTTTTTAAGAAGACTTGTGTCATCAAGTCTCGGAATCTTCTTTTTTTGTCCATCTAGTTCAGTCGAAGGTTTATTATATCCAGAGTGGCAGATCAGCAAATATTGATGTGTGAAAGAAACTACAAATCATTGAATTAAAATCTCATTAATATATATAAGTTGACAATATATATAAGTTGAATGATGTTATTGAATTAAAATCTCATTAATATTAATTTTGAATTATGTAAAACATTAACCTGAATAAGATTAATTCTTTTTAAAGAAAAAATAAGATTAATTATTTATTAAGTGAATTAATTGTAAAAAAACTATTTCAATAGTCTTCTTATAAGAGTTATTTTTGGCTCATCGAAACAGATAAAACTTCATCTAAAAAATTACTTTGATGCCAAATTTCGGTCAATTTTCAGAATCTCTGCTTCCATGTATTCGTCATATTTTTTGGTTTTCTAGTGATAATTCGATACATGTGGTTAGAGTTTAACTCAAACTTCTTTTATATATATAGGGAGATAATTGTTGATTGCCAGAAAATTTGTCTTAAGAATACTGATCACATCGGACCTTAAATTCTTCTTCTATCATTCATCGAGTTCATCCAAATGTTTATTATATCCAATTTGTTGTAATGTTATTATTTCTGGTTTTCAATTCTCTTCAATTAATTGCGAATTTCAATGTATTTGTTTAAGAAATTAAATTATAAAAATTATCATGAAAATTTGGCTCACCTAATAAAAATATTAAAATGTGATAATGTTCATATTTATATATTTTATAAAAATATGACTATGAAACAATTGAATGAAATACACATCTATGTTAAATATAAAATTAAAAAGATACTTAATTTATATGACTCGGGTTCTTAAAAATAAAAAACAACTAAGGGTCCGTTTGTTTTACCAGTTGTTTGTTATTGCTGTTTGCTATTTGAAAAAACTATTCTTCTGCTTTTATAAAAAAAAAAACTATTTTTCAGCTACAAAATGCATACAGGAGTTGTCTAAGCAACCACCTGAAACTCTTCTTTTCAAAGTAAAAAGGTGAACAAGAGGTGAAAAAACAGAAACCAAACACATCCTAAATTAAGAAAAGAAAAATTACATTTTTACTTAATTAATAATTCCATTTGTTTACTTTAATTATAGAATAACAAAGAGTTTATCTAAATGCATTTTTTTTATGACTTAGCAATTGGTTAAAAACTAATCATACTACTAACTTATAACAACAACAGGGACAACTATTCACCTTTTATGAATCAAGTTAAAACTATATTTACAACCTTAAATTGTTACTCACAAAAGTATATATATCAGATCAAATATCTCCTCTATAAGCATCCATTCAAAACATAATTAGAAACAAAAAAAAAGCAAAAATTTAGTTGATCTATAAATTAATCATCTTCTTCACAAATTTCTTGATTAATGGCGAATAAAGGAGTTATTATCATAATTGTTATTGCGGTATTTGTAAGCATGAATAAGAATATCGCGGAGGCATGGGAATGGCCATGGGAAGAAAGTAGAGCTATTGAGCGACTAGACATGGCTTGTTTTGATGTATGCGTCCAAGCATATCATAATACTAAAGCTACTGAGAATTTGTGCAGTAAAAAATGCAAACCGTTGTGTACTACTAAAGGCAGTTTTAGGCATAATAACGGCAATTTTAAGCGTATCAACAAAATTGGGAATCAGTTGCCGATACATTAATTTGTATATTAATTTGTATGAAAATAGTTGATTCTTTTATATTTGTGTTGTATGGTTGAACTAGAAATAGTATCAAATAAGAATCCTATTTCCAAAAATACGAGAATCATTGATTTACATCTCCTAATAAAATAATTTTAATTGGTTTTCTCTTAATTCAATAACTAGTATTATAGTATTAATTATAATAATACTATAGTAATACTTGATACTATAATTTTAAATGGTTTTCTCTATTTCTCTTCCTGATTTTCTGTTATCTTTGCTTTCTGAAAATATTGCGGGGGTTAGCTTTTCTAGGCTAATCCCGGATTAATTTGTTATGGTGTTTGTTTTGTCTTTACTTTCTTTTCCCTACAAAAGAAAAAAGTATTATAGTATTAACTACGGGTCTGACTGGACGGTACGGGTACCCATGCCTTAACAGGTCTAACCAAGTGCCCTCGTAACATTGTAGTTAAGAGAGAAAATAATATATATATATATATATATATATATATATATATGCAGAACTCATTACATCTTTGGACATGATGTTATATCGGCAATCGATGACGTGTCAATCCAAAAAAAATTCACAATTTCTTTTCACCACTCTTCCGCTAGAATACATTCCGCTCCTACCTCACTCATTGAATTAAATAGAATTAATATTCATTAGTAATTCTATAAAACATGTTAACAGTTACACTAGTTTTAATTGTTGTTAATGTGAATTAATTCAAGAGTAAATTCTATTAGTCTTCTATAATAGTGATTTTTGGCTCATTCAAAACATATATACAATTCATCCACAAATTTTCCTGTGTGCCAAATTTCGTTGAGCTCTCAGTACTTGTGTTTCGATTTGTTAGACCTATTTGTTGATTTTATAGTAATAATTTGAACACACGGTTAGAATTTGACTCACACTTCTGTTGTATATTGGGAGACGATTGTCAACTCCATTTGTTCGCTTTATTTTATGGTTTTCTCGTGATAATTTGGCACACAATTAAAATTTTACTCACACTTCTGTTATATCTAAAGAGAAGATTGTCGATTCCAACAAAATCATTTTCTCTTTGGGAGTCCCTTGACAATATATATAAGTTGAATGATGTTATTGAATTAAAATCTCATTAATATTAATTATGAATTATGTAAAACATTAACCTGAATAAGATTAATTCTTTTTAAAGAAAAAATAAGATTAATTCTTTATTAAGTGAATTAATTGTAAAAAAAACTGTTTCAATAGAAATTAATAGTCTTTCTATAAGAGTGATTTTTGGCTCATCAAAACAGGTAGAAAGTTCATCTAAAAAATTACCTTGATGCCAAATTTCGGTCATTTTTCAGAATTTCTGCTTCAATGCGTTTGTCATATTTTCTGGTTTTCTAGTGATAATTCGATACATGTGGTTAGAGTTTATGTAACGTCCGTGTCTAAAATTATGAACTTCGATATAAATTATACTATAATCTTTATAGTGTTAATTAATTATGAATTTAAATATTCTATCGGGTTTAATTTATCGGGTTTAATTTAACTTAAAAGTTTTGGGTGTAACTTTTATAAAAAGTTATAATTAAAAGGATACAAATAGTTATTTTTTAACCAAATCATGTATATGTGATTGTAGGGGTATAATAAATTTGAAATCAAGTTCAAAAAGAAAATGGTAGTGCTAAATCATTTAATGACATATGGAAATTTGTCTATATTTTATATTTTATGTCAACCTGTCATTAGGATAAATATTAATGAATAATGATTAAAAATAATAATAATAATTAATTAGTTTAAATTCTCTTATTATTATAATATTGTAATGTCACGTGTCTAAAATTCTAATTTTGATTTTCGAAATAGATATTCTAGATTAATTTAAGTACATTTTTGGGTGTAATTTAATGTTTTTAGATATAAGTTAAAAGTTTTGGGTAAATATTATAAAAAAAAATTAAAAGAAAAGGATCAAAATTATATATATTTCAGTTACTAGTACACTTAAATGTAAAAAGTAAGTATATATATTCTAATGAGAGCATGTAGTAGGACATGTGTCCTATTACTTGTCTTCATTTTAGTAAATGTTAATACACATGTCCATATTATAAGTAACCTAAATACACATGTCAATCTTTTAATTAATTAATTTTTTTTGGTAGAAAAGGAAAGGAAAGCAAAGCAAAATAAGGAACTACACCGGGATTAGCCTAGGAAAACTAACCCCAATCATATCCTCTAAAAGAAGAGGAGAAAGAGCGATAGGGGGAACGGTAAGGGTAGAAACACCTAACACCCCCTCATGGCCTGCCGCCGCCAAGTGATCTGCAACACGGTTCTGCTCCCGGAAAATGTGGCTGAACTCAAGGATATCAAATGAGGGGCTAAACCTCTTAATAGCTTTAATAAGGTTGCGGCTATGAAGATCCATGGCATGACTACCCAAAATCATATTGATGGCCTCCAAGTTATCTGACTCCACAGAAAGCCTCTTAACACCCAGCCTAATCGCCAGCTGGATCCCAGAGAGAATGCCCCAGAGCTCCGTAGAAAAGGAAGAACCCAAACCCAAATTCTGGGTAAACCCAGAAAGCCAGGCGCCTCCCGCATCCCTAAGAACACCTCCGGCAGCAATCTTACCATTACTGAGGCAGGAACCATCAGTATTATCTTTTAATTAATACTGAATATGTGGCACTAATCTTATTTTTACAAAAAAAAAAAAAAAATCATGTAAATCATATATATAAAGATATGACATGATGAAAGAAGGGGAGGGAAGATAACATATAAAAAAAAAGAAAGTTATTTTTGGATAAAAACGTTTTTGTGGAGTGGTTTTAGAACAAAAACATTTTAACTTTTACCTAATTTAAAATGGTTTCTCATGATAATAATGTTTTATTTTTGTGACTAACAAAATGATTTATTTAATATAAACCCAATGGAGAATTCTGGAAAATTATAATGGTTTTGGGAAGGTTTTGTTTTCAAACAATAAAGAAAAAAAAGAAAAACGTTTTAGTATTCTATATGGTTTTCTAAATATATATATATATATATATATATATATATATATTTGAATTTATCTATAATGATTTTATTAAATGGATATTCAATTAATAGAGATCTCATTTTAGTTTTACAACTCTTTCGACGTCGGTGATATCTGGTGATATTTAGACGCCGACAATCTCTTAGTGACCAGAAACGGCATTTCAGCGACGATATTTCGGTAACTGTATTTTATATCTAAGTAATTTTTAAAAGGTTATAATTATGATTTTGAGTAGGTCTAGTTTCGACAATTTCGTCAAATTTTAATAGATTTACGATTAATGATTTAGCGTCTATTAATTATTAATAAAAATATAAATTTTCGACTAGTTGTCCTTTAGATTTATCGAAGTAAAATTCTATATTAAGACTTTTAGCACCTTTAAGAGTTTAAAGGTATAATCAGTCCAAATTAAGTACGTCGGTTCAAAATTACTATTTAAGTGACCGAGAATAATCCGATAAAAATATCTCGATTATTTTAAATTCTATCAATAAAATACTTTAAGAAACTTTAATAGTTATAATTAAAATACCTTAAAAATAGAAGGACTAATACTGATATTTGCCAAGTAGAGTCGGTATAAAGTCGAATATAAAATTAGTACGAGAGTTTGAATATAAAATTAGTACAAGTAGACTTATCTTCGGTCGGAACTAACGATACCGTTTAGTATTACACGTAACTATTGCGGATAAAAATAAGTCTCAGTTTTAAATGATTTAAGTAGTTTTGAATACGTTTTATTAAAATGTTTAGTATATATTGTTTAAAATATTTATATACTTTTGATTTTGATGATTTGAAGAATAATTATTTATTTTCGTGGTATTTTGGAAATTGAGTTGAGAAAATTGAATTTGACGATCTTATGCAAATTGTTGCGGTTGTTATTGTTATTATTTCTGTGATTTGGAATGAAGTTCAAATATGACTTTTATGTCGTGATATTTTGAAAGAAAGTTAAAAATGGTTTTGTCCATCTAGGATTGCCCGGGGTAGGAGTTGTAAGTTGTAAGACCATACCTAAGGGCGGTATGGCCAGAGTGCACGGCTGGTAGTCCTAACGTTAGGCAAGGCGAGATATAAATGAGATATCTCGATTATTGATATGATTGATGTTATGATAAGCTACACGGGTGGAATTCGAGGATGGACACACACGCAAAAGTTTTGTATTACGTTTTGACAATGCTTGATGATTTGAAATATAATGTTTTTACGTTTGATTGATTACGAGTTTGATTGATAAAGCGTATACTTGATTACGAATATGGTTTGATAAAGTCTAATTTTGATGAAACGTTGTTCGATTTAATTCGTTTTGATGAAACGTTGTTCGAGTTTATTCGTTTTGATGAAACGTTGTTCGAGTTTATTCGTTTTGATAAAACGTTGTTCGATTTGATTCGTTTTGATAAAGCGTTGTTCGATTTGATTCGTTTTGATAAAACGTTATACGATTTGATTCATTTTGATAAAACGTTATACGATTTGATTCGTTTTGATAAAATGATTTATACATATTAAATTATATAGTAATAAATTGAAATATATAATTAAACTATTAGTGTGTCATGCAACGTGTCAATATGTTAAAACGGGTTAATAAGTTAAGAGAACTACCTAAAATAGGTAGAACTACGTGGCTTTGATTTCCGATTTAAAAGATTAAAAGATGTTCGGGATACGTAGGAAGCTCGATAGAATTATCGAGTCCAGGCCAAATAATTAAATAAATTTTTATATTTTAGAATATAGGTTCGGGTTTCAGGCTGTTCGAAGTTCGTTATCCTATATTCCGTTCATACCGATGCCGTTTAGGGTCGGGTGTGACATGTAACATTAAGACAACATGTGTCCTCCATGTGTCATGTAGCATATAATGAAGTGTGACATGTGTATTAAATTTAGAGTATTTATATGGGGATTTTATAGGAGGGTTCGGGTTCTCCAACTCATTAAAAGGATCCTCCATACATAAATTGACACCTGTCTGGTATTTATGCTAAATCATCTATTAATAAATAAATAAATAAATCCTCTTTTTTTATCTGCAATTGATCGTTCACGTTGTCTCCACGATCTCCACCATCAGCTCATCATCAAACTTCATCCACCGCCCCGACGATCTCCACCACCGTCCTCTGGTGGTCACCGTTTTCTATCTCCTACCAGAAATTCATCAGTTTTCTCATGGGTTCAGTTATAAATTTCAGTAGCAGAGAGAGGGAATCGATGTTCTGATATCTTGATCATTGTATTTGTTTTGTGGTTCAATGAATCTTTCTTACATATTATATTGCTGCCATAATCTCTTGATTAAACCACTGATATCCTTAATTTTCATTCATCATTCCTTATCATCTACTTTAATTAATTTCACAGACTACCTGTGTTAATTACAAATTTGTCTCTACTATTTAAGATCTCATAAGTTGAATTAACAACTCTGAATTTCTTGGGCTTAAAGTATTCTTGACAAGTAGTTCGTGATATTAGCAAACAGAATATAATTTTGCAGTATTTGATCATGGAAAATTAACAATGGTTTCTTTAATAATTTGAACAAGTAGGAAAGGAAGAGAAGCTTATAAAAAGAATCCAAAATTTATAGCAGAGCCTATGACAGAACCGATGAATTTCCGGTTAGAAATAGAAAACTGTAAAAGCACCAGCGGGTGGTGAAGTTTGTTGACAACGGTTGATGAAGATAGATTATGCAGAATAACGTGAACGTCAATTGTAAATAAGAAAGAGGGTTTTTTGTTTTTTTTTTTTTTTGTTAATAGATGATTTAGCATAAATATTAGACAGGTGTCTATTGATGTATGGAAGGTCCTTTTAATGAGTTGGAGAACCCGGACCCTCCTATAAGATCCTATTTATATGAGTGACGGAGAAAAACACAAGTTCTTTTAAAAGGGGATGCTCTTTGGTAGTTGCATACTTCAATTCTCAAGATAGAAAAAAACTAGTAAGTTTAATGAATTGATTTTATTCTAATGGTTTTGATGCAATTAAATTGTTCATATATTATAAGTAGAGATATGCGCCTATTGGTGTGAAAATTGTCTCGAACAACCAATTCGGATTTATCCAAGGTAGAAATATTCACCATTGTATTGTAGCGGCTTCAGAAGGGGTGAACATGTTGAAAAAAGACTGCTTCGGAGGTAACATGGCATTAAAAATCGACATCAGGAAAGCTTTTGATACGCTTAACTGGAATTTCCTCCTGGCTGTCCTTGAAGCTTTTGGTTTTAACCTTCAGTTTAGAAATTGGGTTCTTGAAATCCTTAGATCCTCTCGGATATCAATTATGCTTGGTGGTAGCCCTAAGGGTTATTTCGGTTGTTCTTGTGGTGTCCGTCAGGGTGACCCCCTCTCACCGATCTTATTTGGAATTGCGGAAGATTTTTTCAGCAGATGGATCATGAAACTTGAACAGGAGGGAAGGTTTAAACCTATGTTCTACACGGGGCAAACATATTTTCCATCGCATCTGCTTTACGCAGACGACATGTTACTTTTTGGTCAAGCCTCGTTGTGCAATATGAGATGTGTAAAAGATATATTCGACTTCTATGCATCCATTTCAGGTCAACATGTAAATTGGGAGAAATCGGAAGCCTTTTTTAGCAATTCCATCTCCGCGAGCGGTAGACACAGACCTTTCCACAGGATTTTGATTTGACAAAATTATTTAAGTACAATTAAATATTGTATAACACACTAAGTTTAAATGCTTTGATTTATTGTTACTAATGTGTTTGTTCAATGTTGAGTTTATAATTGTTATAAGACATAAAGTTCATAAGGCCCAAGCCTTATATAAAAGTCAAAGCCCAAGTCAAACAAGGCCAAGACCACTCAGCCCGCGTATTACAAAACGCTGCCGTTGAGTGTTGAAACGCAGCTGAGCAAAGAAGGATCCAGAAGATCCACGTAGACAACTTCGGTAAGAAGCTGCTGAGCTGTCTCGATAAAATGTACAAGACAGCCGCTGAGCACAAGGCAACTTCCAGACCAAGTATTTCCTCTTTCAGTAAAGAACAGAAGACGCATGAAGCTGTCTGTTTGACATTACCTGAATTGGAGGAACATACTGCCACACTGACCGAAGAACAGAAGATGCTGGAATCTGATTGGCTAAGAGAACTGTTGAACAGACTGAGTGAAAACGACATGAAGCAGTTTCCCTCCAACGGTTATTTCGAAATTCAAAATAACCAGATGCCCTCATAGCTCTCTATAAATAAAGCTTTCAGAATCCTCATTATACACAGAACTTTGAGCAAAAGCCGTTACGCTGACCAAAAGCATACAAAAGTTCTGCATCCAAAAGCAAAGCAAATCTTACACTACAATTTCATATCTGTGTAAAATTCTAGAGTGATTGATCTTCAATCATCTAAGGTGTTCTAGCAATTGTTGTTTAGGACAAATCTTAATCATTTCTAGAATTAGAAAGGAGAAGCTGAGTACTCGGTTTTAGTACTTAGTGAATTAGAATAGAAGTGAGTAGAGGTATAGAGGAAGGTACTCTTGTTATACTCAGCTTCTGATTTGTAAAGGGTTTTTGAGTCTCTACCTTTAAAGAGCTCAGTAGTGAATTTGAAAGCTCGGAACGTGTTCTGGGGACAGGACGTAGGCTTAGAAGAAGCCGAACCTGGATAACTCCACTGAGTGAAGTATTTCTAACCCTCAACTCCTTAATATATTGCTTGCTTAATATAAACTAAAAACTGACCAAGTAAAGAGGTCAAGCTGAGTTGTGCGCTGCAAACGACTTAGTTCAGGAATAGACTCTAAGTGCTATTTCCTGACTTAAGTAACGAAACTGACCTAGTCACCAGTTGACTAAGCCAGTGTCTTGCTGATTACTCAGCGCCGCTGTCATATACTCTTTTCTTAAGTAAAAGAAGTTTGCCCTAATTATTTAAAAAGGTCAAATAGTTCCTAACCCCCCCCCCCCCCTTGGAACTATATTTGCAACCTTACAAGGGGCCAACAAGTGGTATCAGAGCCAAAAAGCTCATTGCTAAAGGTCTAACAACCTTGAGTTGATCCATACCATGGGCGAAAACAGCACTCGGTTTCTCCCTGGAAACCAGACAACTTAGATATTACCTGAGGGGCTGTCCATTACTAGGCCTCCCCTATTCTTCGGGTCAAACTATACCTTTTGGAAGAATAGGATGAAGAACTTCATTCAAGCTACAAACATGAGTGCCTGGCTATCTATAGTCTAAGGCCCGTTTGTACCTGTGAAAGTTGTTGCTGGCCAGTCAGTTTTAAAAGCTGAGGTTGAATGGACAGAGGATGATCTCAAGAAGCTACAAAATCATGCTTCGGCTATAAATATGCTTCACTGTGCGCTGGATGCTGCAGAATACAACAAAATATCAGGTTGTGAGTCAGCACAGGAGATCTGGAAGAAGCTGGAGGTCACCTACGAAGGAACCAACAAGGTGAAGAGTCCAAGGTGAACCAGCAGATGAGACTGTACGAGCTGTTCGAAATGAACAATGATGAGGGGATTTCTGAAATGAATGCAAGATTCACCAACATCATAAATGAGCTCAAAAGACTTGGAAAAATCTTCACTGAGGAAGAACAAGTCAAAAAGATACTCAGGAGTCTTCCTAAAGACTGGCAAGCCAAGAAGACAGCCGTTGAAGAAGCTCAGGATTTAACCACCTACAAATATGATGAACTCATCGGCTCACTGCTGACCCATGAGATATCTATGAAGAATTTCGAGGTGAAGGAAAAATCCTAAGACAAGAAGCAAAAGTCACTTGTCATGAAAGCTGACTCAACTGATGATGGCTCAACTGACGTTGAGGAGATGGCTATGTTCACAAGAAAAATGAAGAGGCTGTTCAAAAGAAATAACAAATACTCCAAAAAGCCTTATAGAAAGTTTGATAAGTATAAGGCTGACTCAAGCGACAGCAAATACAAAAAGGACAGCTCAAAGCCCATTACATGCTTTGAGTGCCATCAAACTGGCCACATCAAGTCAAGCTGCCCAACGCTGAGGAAAGACAAAAAGAATGGCAAGAAGGCAATGGTGGCAACTTGGAGTGACAGTGATGATTCTTTATCAACTGAAGCTGAGGCCACAGAGTCAGCGAAGATATGCTTCATGGCTGACGAACTTGCTGAGCCATGCATTTCTGAGCATGCTGACCAATCTGATGAGTCAGATAATGAAGAGCAATCTAATGAGGTAATCTCACTCTCTCAACTCAGAAATGAAATGGGTAATGCCCTGAGTGATCTCTATACACTTGTCAAAAAGTGTAACAAGAAGATTAAAGCACTCAGCCGGCGATGTGATGAAGTAGAAGAGGTCAAACTAAGTGACCTCAGATACCTTCTTCAGGACAACTCAGTTCTGCATGAAAATATGAAAGTCATTCATGAGTCTGTCTCTGAAGTCCAGTCAGTTTCAAAGAAACTGAGGAAGGACGTCACAACCATCCAGAACCAATTAAAGGTTCCAAACAAAAACAATTCTCCTCTGAGAACTCAGTATCAAGGTACTCAGTACCAAGGTACTCAGCAGAGACGAAATCCCCAGCGTAGAGTCCAGTGTGACTTTTGTGGAAAGTTAGGACACACCACTAAGGTGTGCTGGCACGCTCAGCACTGGGGTGCTGACAAGTCAGTAAAGAATCCTAAACAGAAGGTCAGTTGTGACTTCTGTGGAAAAAGTGGCCATACTGTCAATATATGTCGCCACAAAATAAAATATGATGCTTTACCTGTTGAACCTAACAAGCCAGGACCCAAAAAGAATTGGGTACCTAAAGGAAACTGATCACAATGCAGGTAAGCCTGAGATGTGCCGAGAAGTAAAAAATGTGGTATATTGACAGCGCATGCTCAAGGAATATAACGGGTGATGAAACTCAGTTCATCACGTTTGAACGTAAACGAGGAGGAAGCGTAAGTTTTGGAGACAACAGAAAGGGTAAGATAGTAGGATCAGGCACCGTTGGAGGTAATCCCACTATTGAATCTGTCTCCCTAGTCAGCGGACTCAAATATAACTTACTCAGCGTAGCTCAGCTATGTGACAATGGGAGAAAAGTTATATTTGATGATACTGGATGTAAAATATATGAGGGAAAAACAAATGAGTTGATTTTAACTGCCCCTCGGATAGATAACGTCTTTATGCTGAACCTAGAAAAGAAATTTTCAAAAACTGTATGCTTAGTCACAAAGGAAGAAAATTCCTGGCTATGGCACAGGAGACTTGGTCATGTAAGCATGGACCTCCTGGCCAAATTAGCAAGAAAGCAATTGGTTGAGGGACTGCCTGAACTTAAATTTCAAAAAGATCAACTATGTCACGCTTGCCAAGCTGGAAAACAAACCAAACAATCTTTTCATAGTAAAAACATTGTCTCAACTAAACGTCCGTTAGAGTTACTACACTTGGATCTCTTTGGTCCAGTCCAGCCGCTGAGTCTGGGTGGAAGAAGATTTTCCCTGGTCATTGTAGATGACTTCTCTCGGTATACGTGGGTTATCTTGCTGACCAGCAAGGATGAGACCTTTGAGACATTTTCAAATTTGGTTAGAAAAATTGAAAATGAAAAAGACCTAAAATTAGCTCATATCCGTAGTGATAACGGTGGAGAATTCAAAAACCAAAAGTTTGTTGAATTCTGTGAAGCCAGCGGCATTGACCATAATTTTTCTGCTCCTAGAACACCTCAGCAAAATGGGGTTGTAGAAAGGAAGAACAGAACTCTAGTTGAAATAGCCAGGACAATGCTGGATGAGCATAGGCTTCCAAAGTATTTTTGGGGAGAAGCTGTTAACACAGCATGCTATATTCTCAATAGGGCTCTAGTTAGACCTATACTTAAGAAAACCCCTTATGAACTTTGGAAAGGACGAAAGCCCAATATTGGATACTTTGGTGCCTTTGGCTGTAGATGTTTCATTTTAAATACCAAAGATAGCTTAGCCAAATTTGATTCAAAAGCTGATGAGGCTATCTTTCTAGGCTACTCAACAAACAGCAAAGCATACAAAGTTTTTAATAAGAGAACCCAAGTATTAGAAGAGTCTATACATGTGCAATTCGATGAAACTGACCCTGCAGGAAGATACCATCCGCTGATAGAAGATGAACCAAACTCAGCACCTGCTGATCAAGAACCAGCTACTGAGTCCTTCACAAAACGGCTGACCAAGAGTAAGAGTGAACCTAAAATTGTTTTCACTGACCAATCTACTTCTGCAGAGAATGTTGAAACACGAATAGAACAAGACACGAATCTACCCAAGGAGATAAGAGTCCCAAGAGGGCATTCAGAAAATGCAATTCTTGACTCAGCTGGAAATACCCTGATGACAAGGAATCAACTCAGGAAGTATCTCGGCAATGTAGCCTTCGTCTCAGTTCAGGAGCCGAAGAACTTTGCTGAAGCTGAGCATGACGAATTCTGGATGAATTCCATACAAGAGGAACTCAACCAATTCAGGAGGAATAATGTATGGGAGCTAGTGCCACATCCAAGGAGCCAAAAGACCATTGGAACAAGATGGGTCTTCAGGAACAAGCTGGATGAACAAGGAAACGTGGTCAGAAACAAAGCAAGACTTGTAGCTCAGGGCTACAGTCAGCAAGAAGGTATTGACTACGGTGAGACCTTTGCCCCAGTGGCAAGGCTAGAAGCAATTAGGATTTTATGTGCATATGCATCTTATATGAATTTTAAACTGTTTCAAATGGATGTTAAGAGTTCATTTCTTAATGGAGTGATAAACGAGGAAGTCTAAATCAATCAGCCTCCAGGGTTTGAGGATCCTAAGTTCCCAAACCACGTTTATAAACTCAAAAAGGCTCTGTATGGCCTCAAGCAAGCACCACGTGCTTGGTATGAGAGGCTGACCAACTTCTTACTGACTAGAAACTATGTCAGGGGTCAAGCTGATACAACCTTATTCATTAAGAGAAAGGGTAAAGATACCCTGCTGGCTCAAATATATGTAGATGACATTATATTTGGTGCTACTAATGAATCTATGTGCAAGGAATTTAGTAAGCAAATGCAGACCGAGTTCGAAATGTCAATGATGGGAGAACTCAACTTCTTCCTTGGACTTCAAATCAAACAAGGAAAGAATGGCATCTTCATCAGTCAAACCAAATATGCCAAGGAGATATTAAAGAAATATGAACTAGAACACTGCAAGCTAATATCCACTCCTATGGGCACTGACACTGTCCTCTGCGCTGACGAAAATGGTAAGTCAGTAGACAGCAAGTTGTACCGAGGTATGATTGACTCTTTACTTTACTTAACAGCAAGTAGGCCGGACATTCAGTTCTCAGTATGTTATTGTGCTAGATATCAGGCTAACCCTAAGGAATCCCATTACATAGCTATAAAAAGGATCCTTAGATATTTGCAAAGCTCAGTGAATGCAGGCTTGTGGTATCCAAATACTCATGACTTTACACTCATCGGATACACTGACGCTGACTATGGACGGGACAAGCTGGAAAGAAAAAGCACCTCTGGAGGATGCCATTTCTTAGGAAGCTGTCTTGTATCTTGGTTCAGCAAGAAGCAGGCGTCAGTAGCCCTGTCTACCACTGAAGCTGAGTACATTGCTGCTGGAAGCTGTGTTGCTCAAGTCCTATGGATTAAGCAACAACTTGAAGATTATGGTGTTCAAACAAAGACAATTGAAGTTAAATACGACAACAAAAGTGCAATTGACCTCTCAAAGAACCCAATCCAGCACAGTAGGATGAAGCATGTCAGCATAAGACATCACTTCATCAGAGATCATGTACTCAAGGAAGAAATCAAGCTGACCTATGTGCCAACAGATGAGCAGCTTGCTGATATCTTTACAAAGCCTCTAGCACGAGAGCAATTCAGCATACTGAGAGAAGCCATTGGTATGTTTAATCCACTGTCTTAAATTCCTAAGTACAAATGTGATATAATGCATGCTGAATGTTAACATGCTGAGTGTTTAAAGATTATCTGTTAAAATCACATGCCAAGTAACTAATGCACACTGAGTAAGTTATCTCAGACCGAGTAACTAATTACTCTCACTATCCGTTGCACAAAACTGACTACTCAGAATATGGAACGTTTGTAACAATAAATGCTGAGTAAAAGTAATCATTAGCATTCAATACAAACGCACGCGTAATGACACCTGTACAACGCATGCGCCGTATATGTCATAAAGTGTCATAAATGTTAGGATTTCTGCCGATTGGACAACCCAAGGGTAAAACCGACCTAAATTCAAACGGAAACCCTAATTGTAAAGTCTATAAATAGTGGGTATTTCCCCACTACTTTCTTTTTACGCGTACTGAACTTTCAAAAGCTTCAGAATTCCTTAAGAACTTAAGTCCTAAATTCACACACTTCTCTCCCAAAATGACTAAAGCCTCCTTCAACATCTCCGGTGCCAGTCGTTCCAAGACCACCACCGATGAACAAACAACCAACAATCCCTCAACTCAGCTTTCACCCTCCAAAGCTGCTGGTCATGGCAAAGAAAAAGCCATTCAAGCTCAGGGGAAACCAGCTAAACCTAGACAATACATTCGAGTATTCGAGAATGTACGAGAATGGAAAGTGGAACCTTCTCGCTGGGTATCCCAGACCTTCATCGACTCAGAACAACCGTTCTGTGATTGGATCAAGAACAACGGCTGGACTGAGTTATTCTCCCTACGGTTCCCAACCTACCCTGACTTGGTTATGGAATTCTACCATAACCTCAAAGCTGATGCAAGAGACCATGACTATCTAGTCACTGAAGTTAGGGGAAAGACCATCTTCATCAACCCAACTTATTTGGGATCCCTACTCAGCCTCAAGACTGAGGGTGCTGAGTTAAGAAGGAATGGTGACCAGGAGGACATCTATTATGATGAAACCTTCTATAAGCCTGCTGGGTACATTGGAGAAGTATCCAGCTCGTCTATGGGTCAGCATCAGAAGATGGCCCACTTCCTGCTGGTCCAACTGATCTACCAGAAGGTCAACTGCACCAGCTCAGTGTCCCACTTCGAGATTTGCTTCATCTGGCATATGCTGACCTACAAGCCGATCAACATGCCAGTGTTTCTAGTAGCTGGATTCCTGCGCAACACAAATAATCTTAGGCTAGGCTCACTGATCACTAAGATCTTAGTTGATCATAAGGTTGACCTACAAGGAGAAACTTGTGTAAAGGGATCTGAGATCACAGCAGCATCACTGCGTGCTCTCAAGTTCAATCAGCCTTTAAAGAAGGGAAAATTCATTGAGCAGCCAGAAGAGCAAGCTGAAGAACAGCTACCTGCTGAGGTAATTGTTCCAGCCAAAGGAAAAAGGACAAAAGCTCCAGCTATCCGAAAAAGGAAGCCTACTGGTACCCCATCCAAGGAAGCTGAGCCTAAGTCCAAGAAGTCCAAATCGGCTATTGAGTCAAATCAAGACCATACGCAGTCAGCCGAAAAACGCAGCAAGCAAGATGAGCCTGCAACTGAGGATACAACTGATCCTCCTCAAAAGAAGCAGAAGACTTCTACCCTTTCACCCATCAATGTCCTTCCACTTGACTTCGTTGTCACCACGGACTCGCATTATGCTCAGCATCATGCTGAAGAAACTGAGCAACGGGAAGATGAAGTGGACCTAGACGAACATTTCGTCTCTCAGCTCGAGGAAGAGCTTGAAAACGACGATACTGAGGATGAAGGGAATGCACAAGAGCAAGAGGAAGAAGCTGACTCTGAAGAGACAGCTAGTGCAGATAATTAAGCTGACCAAGCTCACACTGAGTCAGCTGATGGAGTTGAACAACAACAAGAGCAAACTGACCAGCACACTGCTGATCAGAATGTAGAAGGTTCTCCATCTCAAGCTAATGTAAATCAAGCTGACCCTCCTCTTGTATAGAAGACAAGAAGAAGACTGGTAAAGGCAAGCATCCTAGACCAACCGGTCGGCACCCCAGTGAATGATCCTTCAAAGATCAAAATGACATTCTTTCGAAAGTCAAATCCTTCTGCACCATCTACTCAGCCTTCACCAGCAGCAGAAAAACAAGCCTCTGTTTCTACTCAGGAACAAGCCGAACAAACTATCTCTGCAAACCCACCAATCCAAACCGAGTAAAATCTCGAAGACAACTCAGTACCAGTCAGTTCTGACCCTATCCAACCTGACTGCACAACTGAGACTGTACCTGCCGACCCAACAAACACACAATCAACACATGTGCAGAACACAATAATAACTCCAGTCACTGACCCAGCAACTTCTTCTCTATCCGGTCAAACTGCTATCCATCCAATCTCTCAGGCCACTGTAAATGTCACTGAGTCCAGTCAACGAATCATTGACTCAGTACAGGCTCTGATTAGAGATATTCAGCACTCCACTCCTCCTCCTCCTTCCATCTCACACGTCGAAACTACTCAGCCTTCTCAAGTAACTCAACTTCTCAATGAAGTTAAGGAACTCAAGGATCTGCTGAGTACTTTACTATCTTCACAAGCACAGCAAGCTATGCAGGATTCAATTGCTAAGCTGGCTGAGATCCAGCTGACAATGGTACAGTGCCTCACTTCTCTATCTTCCCAAATCCAGAATCTGTCAGCTGCGAACCCAAATCTCGCCACTTCCTCTGAGTTAAAGATATTGTTTGCTCAGCTTCATACTGAACAGAACAAGACCAATGCACAGCTCGCAAACACATCCCAATGCTCGATGGAGCAACTCAGTGAGGCAGTTCGTCTACTCAATCTGCATAAAGAAGAAATGGACACCGAAAAGCTCAAACAGGATCAAATACTGACCACTTCCCAGAAGATATTTGACCATGTTAGACACACTAATCTTCAGCGCGAGCACTATGATACTTCACTTCTCAAAACCTTCCACAACTCCTTTGCTGCGCTGACAGACACAATCACATGGCTGGGAAAAGGCCAAGCCTATGTGCTCAGTATGCTTAGCGCTGCTGACATTGGTATTCATCCTGATGTCCTCAGCAACGGTGCTCCTATTTTCGATGGGTTAGACGAAAGTGCTGATCGATTGAAGACCTTCTCTGATGAGCTCACTAGAGCTGTTCTTTTGGACTCCTTCAAGCTGCCTCCACCCGGTGCTGGCAAAACGGGGGAGAAGAAAGATCAGCGAAGAACTCAAGCTGAAGACAACAGTCAGCAAAAGAAGAAGAAATGGATAGTCATTAAAACTTAGTCTACACTTAGCTTATTTCTCTCTTCGTGTAATATGTATTATGTATGCTGACTATTCTATGCTATTAATACAATACTTGCATTATTTACTCAACTTGTGTTATTTATCCTTCCATGCTAAGTATTATGAATGCATCTTCTAAGTACAAATTAAACTCAGTAAATGAGTAGAATACCTGTTAAATGTATGCTGCGTAAAAACAATGTTTGAACTTGTCTAAAATGAACAATTGAACAAATTAATTACTCAGTGCTCTTTTACTATACAAATCTTCCGCTAAAGACTGAGTAAAATAGAATATATCCCATAAGCTGACCTATACTTGAAAACTGACCTTAGACTTATTCAATTAAACCTTAAAATGTTTAGAATAAAACTAAGTCAGTAGCTCAGCCCTGACGGGGGAGTTTACTTAGTCAAATAGGTCAACTATCATGGGGGAGCTCAATGCTGAGTTCCTTGCTGAATAGTTTTGTCAACATCAAAATGGGGGAGTTTGTTGAAACACTTTTCCACAGGATTTTGATTTGACAAAATTATTTAAGTACAATTAAATATTGTATAACACACTAAGTTTACATGCTTTGATTTATTGTTACTAATGTGTTTGTTCAATGTTGAGTTTATAATTGTTATAAGACATAAAGATCATAAGGCCCAAGCCCTATATAAAAGTCAAAGCCCAAGTCAAACAAGGCCAAGACCACTCAGCCCGCGTATTACAAAACGCTGCCGTTGAGTGTTGGAACGCAGCTGAGCAAAGAAGGATCCAGAAGATCCACGTAGACAACTTCGGTAAGAAGCTGCTGAGCTGTCTCGACAAAATGTACAAGACAGCCGCTAAGCACAAGGCAACTTCCAGACCAAGTATTTCCTCTTTCAGTAAAGAACAGAAGACGCAGGAAGCTGTCTGTTTGACATTACCTGAATTGGAGGAACATACTGCCACACTGACCGAAGAACAGAAGATGTTGGAATCTGATTGGCTAAGAGAACTGCTGAACAGACTGAGTGAAAACGACATGAAGCAGTTTCCCTCCAACGGTTATTTCGAAATTCGAAATAACCAGATGCCCTCACAGCTCTCTATAAACAAAGCTTTCAGAATCCTCATTATACACAGAACTTTGAGCAAAAGCCGTTATGCTGACCAAAAGCATACAAAAGTTCTGCATCCAAAAGCAAAGCAAATCTTACACTACAATTTCATATCTGTGTAAAAGTCTAGAGTGTTTGATCTTCAATCATCTAAGGTGTTCTAGCAATTGTTGTTTAGGACAAATCTTAATCATTTCTAGAATTAGAAAAGAGAAGCTGAGTACTCGGTTTTAGTACTTAGTGAATTAGAATAGAAGTGAGTAGAGGTATAGAGGAAGGTACTCTTGTTATACTCAGCTTCTGATTTGTAAAGGGTTTTTGAGTCTCTACCTTTAAAGAGCTCAGTAGTGAATTTGAAAGCTCGGAACGTGTTCTAGGGATAGGACGTAGGCTTAGAAGAAGCCGAACCTGGATAACTCCACTGAGTGAAGTATTTCTAACCCCCAACTCCTTAATATATTGCTTGCTTAATATAAACTAAAAACTGACCAAGTAAAGAGGTCAAGCTGAGTTGTGCGCTGCAAACGACTTAGTTCAGGAATAGACTCTAAGTGCTATTTCCTAACTTAAGCAACGAAACTGACCTAGTCACCAGTTGACTAAGCCAGTGTCTTACTGATTACTCAGCGCCGCTGTCATATACTCTTTTCTTAAGTAAAAGAAGTTTGCCCTAATTATTTAAAAAGGTCAAATAGTTCCTAACCCCCCCTTGGAACTATATTTGCAACCTTACAAGGGACCAACAACAAGTTGGCCGGGGTGTTGGGTATCCGTATTGCAAGCCTCCCCTTCAATTATCTAGGGGTACCTCTCTTTCAAGGAGCTCCTCATTCCCGCTTCTTGCAACCTCTGGCGGACCGGTTCCTCGATAAATTCAGCCGTTGGAAAGGGCATTCCCTATCCATAGCAGGCCATATGACCCTCATTAAATCCGCACTGACCGGGGCCCTAGTCCACTCTTTTTTGATTTACAGATGGCCTTCTTCCTTGCTTGCTAAGATTAACAAAGCAGTGCGGAATTTCCTCTGGACCGGGGATAAAGAAACTCGAAAACTGGTGACTGTACCTTGGTCTACCTGCTGCCTAGCGCTGGACAGCGGCGGCCTGGGAATAAAAGAGTTTGGTTTATTCAATTTTGCCTTAATTGGTAAATTCTGCTGGGATTTAATGATTGGCAAGCTCTTCATTCCCAAACTTCTCTGTTTACGGTTTCTGGCGCCTTCGGGGATGTCAAAGAGGTACGTATCCAACTCATCCATCTGGGCATCTATAAGGCCTATCTATGAGAAAATTAAGCAGGATGTTATTTGGTGGTTTGGTGAGAACTCAATGCTAAATTTTTGGACGGGGGGCTGTAATTTCTACGACTCTCTTCAAGCTGCGGAAGTTGTCCCTTGGCGTAAGTTCGTTTGGAACCCGACCACCCCCCACGGCGTTCCATCACCTGCTGGCTACTTATTAACCAGAAGCTGACCACTCATTCACACCTACAACGCCGCGGTTTGGTCTTAGCTTCACGCTGTGAGCTTTGCAAAATGGACCTGGAATCCTTGGATCACTTATTCGTGAATTGCAGGACTGCAAAAACCCTTTGGGAATTCGTTCAGGATATGTTTGCTGTGACAGTAGCTCCGACAGGGTCATTCACGGTTCTGTTTTGCCAGCTGCGTGAGGTGAGAACCCGTAAACAGGTCAGAAATCTATGGCAAGGGGCTGTGGTCACTTGCGTGTGGTTCATATGGCATATAAGAAACAGAGCCATTTTTGAGGAAGACCTCCCTTCAATCCAAATTTTAAAGCACAAGCTGCTTTACCATATTAGAGAACTCGAACAGGGAACTGGTTTCCGCAGCAGACCTCCACCCGAGCCAAATTTCATAGTTGTCAGATGGTTTCCTCCTCTTGCAGGCTGGGTCAAAGTTAATACGGACGGGAAGGCCGCTGGGGCTCCGGGATTGGCTGGTGCAGGTGGAGTTTTTCGAAACTCGAGAGGTTTTGTGATGGGCTGCTTCGCTTTCAACATCCTGGACACCTATGCTCACATTACAGAATTAAAAGCTATAATTTTCGCCGTAGAGTCGGCGTGGGAACGGGATTGGACTAACCTTTGGATTGAATCCGATTCTTCGTATGCAATTGCACTGCTGACCAACAAGTCAAAAAACGTTCCGTGGACAATCAGACAGGATTGGCTTCAGTGCCTTGCTCGCACCGCAGCTATGAACTGTAAGATCTCCCACATTTACAGAGAAGGAAATCAAGCAGCCGATAGCCTTGCAAATTACGGCAAAAACTCTGCAGATATTACTTGGTGGAGCTCTCCCCCTCCTTTCTGCAATTGTTTTATTTTTGAGGATTTATGTAATATAGCTCATGTTCGTTTCCTTTAACTCTCCCTTTGTAATTCTTTCTATTCTTTTTAATAAATTTCGGGTTGGCTGAGGCTTTCCAAGGGTGCCAACCTAGTTGGGATGTCTGGATCCTCGGCCGCGTCCCAGCGTTCTATTCAAAAAAAAAAGTAGAGATATATTGTTTATGAGGGTGAGTTACTAAATCTTTTAGTTTTTCTTTTCATATACACACCTAAATGGTGTCCGCTATGGTTTTATAACTACATAATATGGTTTATAAATAAAAGAAATTATCATTTCTGAAGTTGATTTGCTTTTATGCTATTTTAATAATTGAGTTTATTCTCTTTTAAATTTATTTTTTTTAGAAAGGACCAGAGTTAATTACCATTAATGTTCGTATTACTCAAATTAGTTTCCACGACCTAATTTTTATGTTATTGTATCTATACTTAATTATTTTAAGAACATGACTTTACCATATTTTCATATATATATAAATAATCTAATAAATTACCACTTTTTCATTGGAGTAAAATAAAAAGAATAAATATTATTATTTTCTTTTTAAATAGTGTTTTAGTTAAATAGTTAGATATTAAAGTAGACGATCAATTAGAGGTTTCGGACACGAAACGAATTAACGCTAGTTAATTATTAAATTGTTACCGTCTAAATTTTTTATATATTGAGAATAAAAATTTGTACGGATAGACTTGTAGCGGTGTCAAGAGTCTAACTGAATATGCGGTCGGAACTAACGATACCAGTTTAGTTCACACGTTACAATTTCGGTGACAAACGAGAATAGTCCGATAAAAGTGTTGGGTTTAACATTTAGTTTTAAATATTTGTATAATGTTTAACTGACTTTAATTTATCAAATTAAAATAAATTATCAAATTAGAAGGATTAATACTGATATTTATCAAATTAAAAGGACTAATACCAATAGTTTCCGATTAAAGTCGGTATAAAGATAAAAATAAGTTTCAGTTTTAAATGGTTTAAGTGGTTTTCGATACGTTTTAAGATATATTGTTTAAAATATTTATAAACTTTTGTTTTTGGAGAATAATTATTTGTTATCGTGGTATTTTGGAAACTGGGTTGGAAAATGAATTTGACTATATCATGCGAATTGTTTTTGGATTGAAAAAAGTTGTTGCGGTTATTATTGTTATTATTTATGTGATTTGGATTGAAGTCCAAATATGATTTTATTTCTGAAAGATAGATAAAATGGTTTTGTCCATCTAGGATTACCCGGGGTAGGAGTTGTAAGAGTTGTAAGACCATACCTAAGGGCGGTATGGTCAGAGTGCACAACTGGTAGTCCTAACGTTAGGCAAGGCAAGATATGAATGAGATATCTCGATTATTAATATGATTGATGTTATGATAAGCTACATGGGTGGAATTCGAGGATGGACACACACTAGCAAATTTAGTATTATGTTTTGAAAATGCTTGATGATTTCAAATATAATGTTTTATGTTTGTTTGATTACGAATTTGGTTTGATAAAGCGTCGGTTTGATGAAACGTTGTTCGATTTTATTCGTTTTGATAAAACGTGGTTCGATTTGATTCGTTTTGATAGAATATTTATTTATTTCGATTCATTTTGATAAAATTATTTATATATATAAATTATAAAGTGAAATGTTCAATTACATCATTAGCATATTAATCGACGTGTCAATAAGTTAAAATGTCTCAATAAGATAAAAGACCTATCAAAGATAAGAGAACTATCGAAGTTAAGAGAACTACCTATTAGAACTACCTAAAATATGTAGAACTACGTGGCTTTGATTCCCGATTTAAAGATTAAAAGACGTTTGAGATATGTAGGAAGCTCGATAGGATTATCGAGTCCAAGCCAAAATAATTAAATAAAATTTTAGGTAGTCCAAATAAATTTTATCTAATAGAAAATCGGTTCGGTTTCAGGCTGTTAGGCATTCATTATCCTATTTTCTTTTTATGCCCGATGCCGTTTTGGATCGGGTATGACAGTTTAACTCACACTTCTTTTATATATTGGGAGATAATTGTTGATTGCGAGAAAATTTGTCTTAAGAATACTGATCACATCGGACCTTAAATTCTTCTTCTATCATTCATCGAGTTCATCCAAATATTTATTATATCCAATTTGTTGTAATTTTATTCTTTCTGTTTTTCAATTCTCTTCAATTAATTGTGAATTTCAATGTATTTGCTTAAGAAATTAAATTATAAAAATTGTCATGAAAATTTGGCTCACGTAATAAAAATATTAAAATTTGATAATGTTCATATTTATATATTTTATAAAAATATGACTATGAAACAATTGAATGAAATACACATCTATGTTAAATATAAAATTAAAAAGATACTTAATTTATATGACTCGGGTTCTTAAAATTAAAAAACAACTAAGGGTCCGTTTGTTTTACCAGTTGTTTGTTATTGCTGTTTGCTGTTTGAAAAAACTATTCTTCTGCTTTTATAAAAAAAAACTACTTTTCAGTTACAAAATGCATACAGAAGTTGTCTAAGTAAACATCTAAAACTCTTCTTTTCAAAGTAAAAAGGTGAACAAGAAGTGAAAAAACAGCAACCAAACACCTCCTAAATTAAGAAAAAAAAAATTACATTTTTACTTAATTAATAATTCCATTTGTTTACTTTAATTATAGAATAACAAGAGTTTATCTAAATGCATTTTTTTTATGACTTAGCAATTGGTTAAAAACTAATCATACTACTAACTTATAACAACAACAGGGACAACTATTCACCTTTTATGAATCAAGTTAAAACTATATTTACAACCTTAAATTGTTACTCACAAAAGTATATATATCAGATCAAATATCTCCTCTATAAGCATCCATTCAAAACATAATTAGAAACAAAAAAAAAAAGCAAAATTTTAGTTGATCTATAAATTAATCATCTTCTTCACAAATTTCTTGATTAATGGCGAATAAAGGAGTTATTATCATAATTGTTATTGCGGTATTTGTAAGCATGAATAAGAATATCGCGGAGGCATGGGAATGGCCATGGGAAGAAAGTAGAGCTATTGAGCGACTAGACATGGCTTGTTTTGATGTATGCGTCCAAGCATGTCATAATACTAAAGCTACTGAGAATTTGTGCAGTAAAAAATGCAAACCGTTGTGTACTACGAAAGGCAGTTTTAGGCATAATAACGACAATTTTAAGCGTATCAGCAAAATTGGGAATCAGTTGCTGATACATTAATTTGTATTAAAATAGTTGATTCTTTTATATTGGTGTTGTATGGTTGAACTAGAAATAGTATCAAATAAGAATCCTATTTCCAAAAATACGACAATTATTAATTTACATCTCCTAATAAAATAATTTTAATTGGTTTTCTCTTAATTCAATAACTAGTATTATAGTATTAACTATAATAATACTATAATAATACTTAATACTATAATTTTAATTGGTTTTCTCTTTTAATTGGTTTCTCTATTTTTCTCGCTGATTTCCTGTTATTTTTGCTTTCTGAAGATATTGTGGGGGTTAGTTTTTCTATGCTAATCCTGAATTAATTTGTTGTGGTGTTTGTTTTGTCTTTACTTTTTTTTCCCTACAAAAAAAGTATTATAATATTAACTACGGGTCTGACTGGACGGTATATATATAAGCAGAACTCATTAAATCTTTGGACATGCTGTTATATCGGCAATCGATGACGTGTCAATCCAAAAAACATTCACAATTTTTTTTTACCACTCTTCTGCTAGAATTCATTCCGCTCCTATTTATTGCATTTAATTTAATCTTCATAAACATTATGGTGGTTACTAGAGAATTAAATCTCACTCATTGAATTAAATAGAATTAATATTCATTAGTAATTCTATGCAACATGTTAACAGTTACACTAGTTTTAATCGTTGTTAATGTGAATTAATTCAAGAGCAATTTCTATTCGTCTTCTATAATAGTGATTTTTGGCTGATTCAAAACATATATAAAATTCATCCACAAATTTTTCTATGTGCCAAATTTTGTTCAGCTCTCAGTACTTGTTTTTCGATTCGTTAGACCTACTTGTCGATTTTCTAGTAATAATTTGAACACACGGTTAGAATTTAACTCACACTTTTATTGTATATTGAGAGACAATTGCCAACTGCAGTAAAATCTGTTTTAAGAAAACTCATCTTATCAGGCCTCAGAATCTTCTTCTTCATTTAATAAAGTTTATCTCAGAGCTTATTATATTCAATCAATTTGGTATTGTTATTTTTTTTATGCCGGGCATCTTTCCCTAGGATCGGGTTCGTACAAGAGAAGTTGGAGGAAGGACCAAGCACGAGCAACAAACTGGTAAAGAGGCCAAAACAGGGACACATAACAGCTCAACAGCTCAGGCACGCCCCGCGTACCTTATAGCACGCTCCGCGTACTTGAGTGTCTGATCCGGAGAAGGGTTCAACAGCCAAGGCACGCCCTGCGTAGAGTGAGTACTGATCCAAAGAGGAGCTCAACAGCCAAGGCACGCCCCGCGTAGAATTAGGCACGCTCCCCTTATAATGAGTACTGATCCGGAGAAGAGCTCAACAGCCAACATACGCCCCGTGTAGAATTAGGCACGCCCCGCGTGCCTTCAGCTTAAGGAACTTGCTCCTTACTCCAGCTTCTTCCTTATTTACAATCCCGTCACTCCTTATTTACACCTTTGCCACTTCCTTATTACAACCCTACCACTCCCTATTTACCATCCATGCCACCCCTTTATATCTAACCCCTTTTACCCTTATCTTATTATTTTAAGTAGTTATACGCTTTACCTTTTATTGTAATTTGGCAATTAGGTTTTAGATGATATAAATTCATCTCTTTGTCATTGTAATAGTTAACTTTTTATCAATCAAATATTAAAACTTCTTCAAGAAGCTTGTTAAGGTTTTCACCTTCAACAATGGGGGATCTTTGATTTCCTACGGATTTAGTCCGTAAAACCCGAGATTTACGCCTTCTAGTTTAGCTAGAGAAAAAATATCTTTGTAAGTTTACGATTAAAACTTTCAGATAAAACCGATCTGTATCAGTTGGTATCAGAGCCGATCGTTTTCCTTGAACGAAGACTTCTTTCGACTATGGTTCAACCAAAGTTATCTCCAAGTTATGAAGAAACCTTTAACAAGGGTTTGGAAAATCTCAAAGCCATGGTGATAAGGCATCAAGCGAGTTATAGGGAGGATTTGCGGGTGATAAACGAGCTAACGAGGAAGCTCACGACATCCGTAAAGAGTCTCATGCAAGAATGTTGAAATAGCTCCCAACCAACCTTGGAGGTCCCTCCTAAAGATCCATCACCAATCTTTTCTCCTTTACACATTGAAGAGGTAAATCCTAAACTTCCAAATTCTCATATTGAAGTTGTGGATAGTCCTATTGCTAGGAAGAGATTGGATGTTTGTGATGTTGTTTGTAGTGTTGAAGTGGATTTAGATTCTCATGATGGGTTATTTGATAATGATGCTGTGAATGAGAATGTGGATTCATGTGTGGATGAGGAGGAAGGAGTTCTTGTAGGTGAGGATGTTGGGGAAACCCATGTTGCTAGGGATGCTCCCTATGTGTTTGATAAAATACCCCTTAAGTATAACCTTATTTGTGTGTGTGAGGAAAGTAGGGGTATTATTCTTGAGGAAGGGGATAGTGACCTTGGGCTTATTAATCTCTTTGAGAAGAATGATGAAATTTCATTATGTGTGGAGATTGATGGCTATGGAGATGGGAGAGATATTGGTGGTTCAACCATGTTGGGTGGTTGCATGTCTTTTGAGTCAAGCGGCTTGGCACGTGAGTTAGTCGGCTTGGACTATAGGGACAAGTGGAAGGAAACGAAAGGTCGTGGGAAAAGACGGATCGTGGATGAAGATGGAAATGAATTTGAGTATGACAGGAGAGGAGTTAGAAGAGGAGATTGATGAAGAGGAGAACCAATCTGAGAATGAGCTAGTAAGATATGAGGAGAGTGATTATTATGAAGGCAAATTCGAGGATGAGGTTGAAGAGAGAGAGCACGCTTCTGAAGATGAAATCTGTGAGAATGGTGAACTTTGTCATAGGGCATATGAGTTTGATTATGATGAAGATGGTAGAGTTTACCATGGGGAAGATGAACGTTGACGCATTGAGTGTAACCAATATGGGGCCGCTTATGAGGAAGACGAAGATGGAGTCTACTATGATGAGAGGGGGCGTCGGTGTGTTGAGTGGGATCGACACGGGGCTCCGTATGAAGATGATGAGTGTAGATTCTATTGTGATGATGAGTTGGAGGATGTTAACCGGTCCTATAACGAAGATATTTATGAGCATGATGGAGGTAGGGTCCATTATGACGATGAGTCGGAAAATGTAGAGTGGAACCGAAGTGAAGAAGCTTATGATGATGAGGAAGATCGGTTCCGAGATGACTGTGAGTCGGGAAATCTTGGGTGGAACCAAAACAAAGACACTTATGAGTATAATGAAGGTCGGTTCCGAGATGACTATGAGACGGAAAATGTAAAGTGGGACCGAAATGAAGATGCTTATGATGGTGAAGAAAATCGGTTCCAAGATGAGGATGAGTCGAGAAGTGTTGAGTGGAGCCAAGTTGAAGATACCTATGAAGTTGATGATGATGGGAATGAGCACAATGTGTATTTGGTGACTAGGATGCCAATGCCTAGTGAAGAGGAGCCTAGTCAACGTCATCGATTATTTAGAACTCGATGCTTAGTTCTTGAGAAGAAGTGTGAGATGGTGATCGACGGAGGAAGCCAAGTGAATATCATTAGTCGGTCCGCCATGAGAAAGTTTGGGTTGGTTCCCGAGCCACATCCTAGACCTTACCACCTTGGTTGGATCAACGAGGTGGAGAAGCTTCAAGTTACTCATTGGTGTAAAGTTCCTTTCACTATTGGAGCTTATGGGGATGAAGCTATGTGTGATGTTGTGGAGATGGGTGCTTGTGATGTGCTACTTGGTAGGTCATGGCAATTTGATCGTGATGCCTCACATGCGGGAAGAAGCAACACCTACACCATACGCAAAGGCGGAATCTGATATGTCCTTACACCTTTGAAGAGTTCTCCTAGTAAGAAAATGGAGTCCACTTTGGAAGATTGTCCAACTCGGGAGTTGAACGTGAATGAGTGCATTAGTGGAACGGTTGAGACATTAAATCATCTTGACTTGGGTTCCATGGATGAGCTAGCTAGCCACTCTCCTAGTGAAGTCAAATCCAAAGAGGAGAATGAGGTTGAGAAGGGGGGAGCGAAGTTGGAAGTGAGGAAGTTGAGCCGATGTCCGAGGGTGACAAGCACATATCTTCCAACGAGCCACCTAAAGGGCTTCTACCTTTGAGATGGCTACCACGAGACATATCATGTGATCTGGGAGATAGTGCACCTAGCTCTAGATATGGTGAGTTGAGCTCTAGAGAGGAGGAGGAAGGTTGCTCTATGAAGCCTATTGATAGCACCGAGATGCCTAGCACATGCCATATGCAAAAGAATCGAGTCACTCATTGGGTAAAATCTGAACTTATTCTTTTGTGCTTTGTTGAAATATATGTGTTGGAAGCTTGGTTGTGTATGTTAAGGGAGAACCTTTCCTTTGAGGAGCCCATGAGGGATGATCTTGTCATGAGGAATGGGAGTTTTATGTTGAGGGAGGATCTTTCCTATGATGAGCCCATGAGGAGTGCTCTTGTCATGAGGAATGAGAGTTTTATGTTGAGGGAGGATCTTTCCTATGATGAGCCCATGAGAGGTGATCTTGTTGTGAGGAGTGTGAGCTTCATGTTGAGGGAGAACATTCCCTATGATGAGCCCATGAGAGATGATCTTGTTATGAGGAATGTGGACTCTATGTTGAGTGAGAACCTTCCCTATGATAAGCCTATGAGAGGCAAGCTTGTTGTGAGGGATGTGAACTTTATGTTGAGGGAGAACATTTCCTATGATGGGACCATGAGGGTTGATCTTGTTGTGGGCTTTGGTGATTGTTTGTTGAAGAGGAATGGCTTCCTAGGGAATATAGAGAAGATGGAAGGAGGTCAAGACTTGGTAAATTCGAAACTCACTATGTTGTGCTTTATTGAAATGTATTTGTGTGGGTATATGTGGTGCTTGTTGAGGAAGCCTCAACACTATGAGGGGTCAATGAGAAGCGATCTTGTGATGAAGAGAGTGGGGTTTATGAAGTCTTTGATGAATGGGGATAGCCGCCCGAGAGATGTTGAGAAGGTAGAAGAAATTCAAGACTTGGGGATTGAGGGCCAAGTTAGTAAGGTGGCAAGTCTTGAAGTTCTGGGATTGTTAACCCAAGGTGAGGATGGAGCTACTATATGTGTATTTGGGTTCACTATGATGTGGGTTGACGAGTGTCGCCGAGATATTCCGTTTGATATGGGCCATGGCCAAGGAGAGAATGAGCATGATAGCCGAGTTAGTGGAATGAGTGATAGCCAAGTCTGGGCATATTCAATTCAAAGTCATGTTTGGGTTATGAAGAGTACTCAAGGGATCGCTCCAATTTGGGTTGATATATGGCACCGGGACATGTCATTTGAGTTTGGCTATGAGCGAGTGGAGATTGAGCCTAGCATCCGGGTTGATGGCGTGAGGTACATTGCGGTCCGGGTATATTCGACTCAAGATCATGTTGGGGTTTTGAAGAATATTTGTTAGATTGATTCTAATTGGGTTGATATGTGTCGTCGGGACAGTCAATTCAAGGTAGGCCAAGAGCGGAAGAAGAGTGTGTTGATTCCTCAACTTCGTGATGGGGAGATCAAGAGGATCCATGGGTGGTCCGTGCAACCAAATGAGGGGCGTTGGAAGATCACCCAAGCATTTATTGGGAAGTGGTTTGACAAGCTTCGCCAAGACATACCCTTCGATGTTGGAAGAGCATCCGATATTGGTGGAGATGGGGAGATGAGTACCACGGAAGATGAAGTCCGGGGTGAGGCACTTGTGGAGATATGGGGAAAAGCTCGTGAGGAGAAGGTGAGTCCGACAATATATGGAGTGGACTTCTTGAATTCATCTCGAACAACACTTTGGTTCGATTTGAGGGCTTGGGTTCATTCACAATGAACATGTCTCATCAATATGTGGCAAACAACTTGGGGCCAAGTTCTTTTTAAGAGAGAGTGTATGATGCGGGGCATCTTTCCCTAGGATCGGGTCCGTACAAGGGAAGTCAGAGGAAGGACCAAGCACGAGCAACAAACGGGTAAAGAGGCCAAAACAAGGCCACATAACAGCTCAACAGCTCAGGCACGCCCCGCGTACCTTATAGCACGCTCCGCGTACTTGACTGTTTGATCCGGAGAAGGGTTCAACAGCCAAGGCACGCCCCGCGTAGAATTAGGCACGCCCCGTGTAGAGTGAGTACTGATCTAGAGAGGAGCTCAACAGCCAAGACACGCCCCACGTAGAATTAGGCACACCCCGCGTACAATGAGTATTGATCCGGAGAAGAGCTCAACAGCCAACATACGCCCCGCGTAGAATTAGGCACGTCCCGCGTGCCTTCAGTTTAAGGAACTTGCTCCTTACTCCAGCTTCCTCCTTATTTACAATCCTGCCACTCCTTATTTACACCTTTGCCACTCTCTTATTACAACCCTACCACTCCCTATTTACCATCCATGCCACCCCTTTATATCTAACCCCTTTTACCCTTATCTTATTATTTTAAGTAGTACTGTAGTTATATGCTTTACCTTTTATTGTAATTTGGCAATTAGGTTTTAGATGATATAAATTCATCTCTTTGTCATTGTAATAGTTAACTTTTTATCAATCAAATATTAAAACTTCTTCAAGAAGCTTGTTAAGGTTTTCACCTTCAACAATGGGGGATCTTTGATTTCCTACGGATTTAGTCCGTAAAACCCGGGATTCACTCCTTCTAGTTTAGCTAGAGAAGAAATATCTTTGTAAGTTTACGATTAAAACTTTCAGATAAAACCGATCTGTATCATTTTTTCAATTTAATCATAATAATATTTTCTTCAATTAATTGTAGAATTCCAATAGTTGACTTGGAAGTTTAATTATTTGAGGAAAAAAAAAATTCCAAAAGTTTGCGAGATTTTTGACTCATTTGAAAAAAAAAACCGTTAATCTGAAAATTTTCCTCTATTGCAATTTTTTTCTATCTCCCAATTTTTTTTGTTTCCATTTGTTCGCTTTATTTCATGGTTTTCTCGTGATAATTTGGCACACGATTAGAATTTGACTCACATTTCTGTTATATCCTAGGAGAAGATTATCCATTCCAGCAAACTCTTTTTTTGAGAAGACTGGTGTCATCAAGTCTCGGAATCTTCTTTTTTTATCCATCCAGTTCAGTTGAAGGTTTATTATATCCAAAGAGACAGATCAGCAAATATTATTGATGTGTCAAAAAAACTAAAAATCATTTTCTCTTTGGGAGTCCCTTAACAATATATATAATTTGAATGATGTTGTTGAAGTAAAATCTCATTAATATTAATTATGAATTATGTAAAACATTAACCTGAATAAGATTAATTCTTTTTTTAATAAAAAAATAAGATTAATTCTTTTTAAAAAAAAAGATTAATTCTTTATTAAGTGAATTAATTGTAAAAAAACTATTTCAATAAAAGTGATTTTTGGCTCATCGAAACAGAGAGAAAGTTCATCTAAAAAATTACCTTGATGCCAAATTTCGGTCAGTTTTCAGAATTTCTGCTTTGTTGCGTTCGTCATATTTTCTGGTTTCTAGTGATAATTCGATATACGTGGTTAGAATTTAACTCACAATTTTTTTATATATTGGGAGATAATTGTTGATTGCAAGAAAATTTGTCTTAAGAATACTGATCACATCGGACCTTAAATTCTTCTTCTATGGTTTATCGAGTTCATCCAAATGTTTATTATATCCAATTTGTTGTAATTTTATTATTTCCGTTTTTCAATTCTCTTCAATTAATTGTGAAATTCAATGTATTTGTTTAAGAAATTAAATTATAAAAATTATCATGAAAATTTGGCTCACGTAATAAAAATATTAAAATTTGATAATATTGATATTTATATATTTTATAAAAATATGACTATGAAACAATTGAATGAAATACACATCTATGTTAAATATAAAATTAAAAAGATACTTAATTCACGCAATTAAAAACATTAAAATTTTATTAATTAAGACGAAGATAAACGAGAAGTATTATATATATCGTAGAAACACGAAACCCTAATTAAACTACAAAATATCTAATTATTTATTATTTTTGAAAAATTAATTGTCAGAATTACTATAAGATTATGGTTGAGCATTAACTATTAGCTTGAGCTTTTAGTTAAATTGGTTATGTTATACACGTTGCAAGCCCAGGGGGCATTTACAGATGGGTTGTGTCATATATTACCGTTGATTAAATTGGTTTCATGAGGGTTCGAGTCCTAGCAACCTCATTAATTTGTAATTAAAAACACATGACATGATGAGTCCGTGTTGTGCACGTTGCAAGCCCAATGGACGTTTGCATGTGGGGGTGTGTCAGAGACTAATATAATATCTACGATTGTTCATTAACTATCAGCTTGAGCTATTGGTTAAAACGGTTCTAATGGCATGATATCAAAGTCTTTTGGACCAAACAGTTGAGGGTTTGAGTCCTGACAACCTCATTAATTTGTGGAATTAAAAACAGATGGCGGGATGAGTTTGTGTTATGATTAAAGTAAACGAATTATTTATTTATTTTCGATTAAAAAATCATTTACTTTAGTTATATATTTTCGATTAAAAAATGTTGTTTACTTTAATTATAGAATAACAGGTTATAATACAAATGCAAATACATATATATGAAGTTTTGTTATGACTTTGCAATTAGTTAGAAACTGATCATACTATTTCCTGTTGGAGACCTTAGCTAAAATGGCTCTTTGGTCCTTGCTTTTGCTTTGTAACTTTATGTATCCTGTCACGTCCGTATCTAAATTTTTAGAAATTATAATTTGATATTAGTATATATTGTAATTATTAGCTGTGTGATATTAATTTGGTGCTATAGGAAAAATTTGGAGTTAATTCGATGGTTTTATGTATAAATTAAAAGCATAGCGTAATTTTTAAAAGATTATAGAAAGATAGAGGACCAAATGGGATTTTTACCGGATTAGGATATATATTCCAAATCCAAGAGGTGGGCCATGATTATCCTTTTCTTTTCCTGTTTTTTTTTCTGCCAATTCAACGTTTTTCGATCGTTTTTCCACCGTTTCTTTGATTTACGGAGATTCGACCGTCCGAATCACTCGAAATTGAAACCATAGCATTCTTATGCATAACTCTAAGTCCTAACCGAAGAGTTTTTGAGTTTCGGAAGTGTTTGGAGGGGAAACGTCTAAGACAAAATTTAAAGGAGAATTGAATGGGTGTGTTTTCTTCAATTAATAGCCAATGTAAGTAACTTCAACTATATTTTGAGTTATATATATATATATATATATATATATATATATATATATATAATCAAAGAATTTTCAGAAATTGATATTTTAGGGTTATGCAGGAATTTTGTAAAATTGAGATTTTTCACGATTTTGCTTTTTATTGTGAAATTATGGTTCAAATGAAGCTATTGACTATGCTTCTATGTGAATTTCAGATTTTACTTGATTATATTGATTTAAGGCTTACTTTGATTGATTAACTTTGGAATTTTTATTGATTAAGGATTGATATTTTGAATACTTGTGGTTATTTTTATAAAAGAGCTAATTGAAGCCAAATGATTTATGGTTATGAAATAGTTTGGAATTTGATTGTGAAAGGAAATTTGAGCATGTTATGATTTTATGATTTTATATCCATCTAAAGTTATCTGGATCGGTGGTTTTATATTTGAAGACCATGTTCAGTGAGGGACATGGTTTGTGTACACAGTCTGAAGACCTATCGGGTATGGCAGTGAAGTGTCGGGCAATAACATATGGGATAGGCAATGTTAAGAGACGTCTCGACTATATATGTGGTTATGAATTGATACTTAAGGGGAGAAACTCGAGGATGGATACAATGTTTTAAGTTCATTTGGATTATGTTTTCGATTATGATTGATTTTGATATAAGGTTTTACGTTTGATTGATTACAAGTTGGTTTGATAAAACATTTATTTGATTACAAGTTGGTTTGATAAAACATTTATTTGATTATGAAATGGTTTGATGAAACGTTTATTTGTTTTGATTCGTTTTGATAAGAGGCATTATATATATAAAAAGTTATATGAACTTAAGTTTTGAGTATATTTTATAAGGTTTTGATTAAATCCCTTTATAAATGTATATATGTAGCTATATTAAGTAAAATTGGTTTTTATAGCTGATCGTTTCTTACTGAGATTTTTATCTCACGTTTTTAAATGTTTTAATGTTTTTAGGTGAGAAAGTACAAAATATAGAGAAGGTTACCGACCGTTTAGGCGAGGTTTGGAAGTTGGCTGCTTATTGTTAGAATTATAGTTAGAACTTTGATATTTCAATTGGAATATAATGGAGTTGGTAAATATATGTTGAGGTCCTCGAACGACTAATGTAGTAGGACTATGAATTATTTTAGAATATATATTGAAAAGGAATGCCAAAATAAATAAATAAATATAATATTATGATTTTTGGATAAATTGGAGACTCCTAAGTATTGATTATGATCTTTCTATTTCACGTCCGATGTCGATTGAGATTGTCTATGGTCGGGTGTGACATATCCCACATGGAAAACTTATGAGTTGGTTGAAAGGTTTATATTGGGTTGGGCTTAATGAGATATTAAATTGTGTTTAGTGGGTTTTACAAAATATACCACGTACGCACGCTCGTTCGTTCGCACGACGTACGCCCGTCCCGATTGGACTGGGCCCGATTTGTATTTGGCCATTAAATATTTTAAACCTTTTGACTAATTCTTAAGCAGTTGAAACTCTATCTCCACTATCCCTAATTTTATTAAACAATTACGTTTTTCTCTCTTAAAAGGGAATCCTTAGCAGTTCTGTAAACACATGATTTTCGATTCTCTGATTTCTATCTCAAATATTATTTCTTCTTTGGGCATTAATTCTTGTTGTTCCTAAGCTTCGCCCTAGAGTTCACTAAGGTATGCAAACTAAGGAACTCACTGTATGGCCTGAAACAGGCACCCAAACAATGATATGAAAAGTTTAACTCTACTTTACTTTCTGATGGATACGTTGTTAATGGATCAGATACATGTGTTTATTCTAAATCATTTGGATCAAATTATGTGATTGCATGTCTTTATATGGATGATATGCTTATCTTGGGCACCAATTTAGGAGTAGTGAATAACACTAAAGCATTCTTATCATCACAATTTGACATGAAAGACAAGGGAAAAGCTGATGTAATTCTTGGTGTCAAAGTTACAAAAACTGAAAATGGCTTTTCTTTGGGACAATCACATTATGTTGAGAAATTATTGAAAAAGTTTGATAGTTTTGATGTAGTGCCAGCTAGAACACCCTATGATCCTAGCATATGTCTTACTAAAAATAAAAGAAATAGTGTTTCACAAGAAGAATATGCTAAGATTATTGGGAGTGTTATGTTCTTAATGACTCATACTTCACCTGACATTGTATATGTTGTAAGTAAACTGAGTAGATATACTCACAATCCAAATGATGAACATTGGAATGCACTTCATCGTTTACTTCAATACTTGAAAGGTACCATGAATTTTAATTTTAATTTTAATTTTAATAAATTTTCTGCTGTTTTAGAAGGATATTATGATGCAAATTGGGCATTTAAAAATGATTTGGTGTGTTCCATTAATGGTTATGTTTTTGTTTTGGGTGGTGGTGCCGTTTCTTGGAGATCATGTAAACAAACTTGTATTGCACGCTCAACTATGGAATCAGAATTTATAGCACTTGAACTAGCTAGTCAAGAAGCAGATTGGTTGAGAAGTTTATTAGCAGATGTTCCATTGTGGGGGAGATCTAATGCACCTATCTCACTTCATTGTGATTCTCAAGCAGCCATAGGTACTGCAAAAAAAGTGTCTATAACGGAAAGAAAAGACACATTCGCGTTAGACACAGTGCAATAAGACAACTCTTAAAGCATTGGGTAATTGCCTTAGATTTTGTGAGATCAGAAAAGAATCTAGCTAATCCGTTCACCAAAGGGTTACCTAGAAGAGTTGTTCTAGAAACTCGAGGGGAATGGGCCTAAAGCCCACTGATTAAAGAAAGTATGGTGGATACCATACGTGGTCAAACGAAACCATACTATCTTTTTATACACTATTCTTTTTTACCCATTCCTATGACATATGATAGTGTGTATAATCCATATCCCGTTGTGTGGTGGTTCATTTATATGAACTTGATGGATGCTCTTTTTGATGTTGAGTTATGAGAAACTCTTAATGGTCTCTTATAGAGATCATCTACATGTGTGTGAAGGTGGGTCGTCTTCTATGAAAGACATTGGGCTGTCTTTCTAGAGCACTCATGAGATCCAAGGTATGCGCATGGCCATTAAAGGCGTTATTGTTTTTATCGCGGAACAACAAAATTTTGTTTAAAGGTTTTCTTTACGTGTTGTGAGGGTCTTAGTTAGAGTTGTAGAAGTTCAAGAGCAATTCACTTCTAAAACTATAACATGTTGTCTCACATCACTATGTATCAATTCAATCGGAAGATATTGATACTTAAGTTTTTTAAATCTGTAACTTATTGTCCAGAAAAGATTTATTATTTTTCTTAAAACTGTTTTGCTATAAAGCCATTTGTGAGGGATTGTTGGAGACTTTAGGTAAAATGGCTCTTTAGTCCTTGCTTTTGCTTTGTAACTTTATGTATCACACATGGAAAACTTATGAGTTGGTTGAAAGATTTATATTGGGTTGAGCCTAATGATATATTAAATTTTGTTTAGTGGGTTTTACAAAATATACCACACGCGTGCTCGCTCGTTCATTCGCGCGACGCCTGCCCGTCCCGACTTGACCATTAAATATTTTAAACCTTTAGACTAATTCTTAAGCAGTTGAAATCCTATCTCCACTATCTCTAATTATATTCAACAATTACGTTTTTCTTTCCACAAACGTTGTCCACTACAACGTTCGGTTTTCAAACTCAAATAAAAGGACATCCTTAGCAGTTCTGTAAACACATGATTTTTCGATTCTCTGATTTTTATCTCAAATATTATTTCTTCTCTGGACATTAAATTCTTGTTGTTCCAAAGCTTCTCCCTAGAGTGCACTATGTCACAGCCGACCCAAAACGGCATCGGGTATGAATAGAAAATAGGATAACCAACTTCTAACAGTCTAGAAGGCGAACCGATTTTCTACAGATAAAATTTATTTGGACTACCTAAAGTTTTATTTAATTATTTGGCTTGGACTTGATAATTCTATCAAGCTTCCTACGTATCCCGAACGTCTTTTAATCTTTAAACCGGGAATCAAAGCCACGTAGTTCTACCTATTTTAGGTAGTTCTCTTAACTTATAAACTCTTTTTAACTTATTGACACGTTGATTGATTCGCTAATAACTTAATTGTATATTTCAGTTTATTATATATAATTTAATATATATAAATCATTTTATCAAAACGAATCAAATCAAACAAAGCTTTATCAAAGCGAATCAAATCGAACAACCTTTTATCAAAATAAATCAAATTCAACAACGTTTCATCAAAACGAATCAAATCGAACAACCTTTTATCAAACAGAATCAAATTCAACAACGTTTCATCAAAATGAATCGCTTTAATTATATTTCAAATCATCAAGCATTTTCAAAACGTAATACTAAATTTGTGTGTATGTGTCCATCCTCGAATTCCACCCGTGTAGCTTATCATAACATCAATCATATCAATAATCGAGATATCTCAGTCATATCTCGCCTTGCCTAACGTTAGGACTACCAGCCGTGCACTTTGGCCATACCGCCCTTAGGTATGGTCTTACAACTTACAACTCCTACCCCGGGCAATTCTACATGGACAAAACCATTTTATATATCTTTCAAATATCACAACATAAAAATCATATTTGGATTTCGAACCAAATCACATAAATATTAACAACAACTGCATCCGCTTTCTCAATCGAAAAATAATTCGCATAAAATCATCAAAATCATTTGTTCGATCCAATTTTTAAAGTATCACAATCATAAATAATCATTCTTCAAATAATTAATCTCTAATCAAAATCGAGAGTAGTCAAATAGTTTAAATAACAATTAAAACTAAAAATATCACTAAAATACATCAAAACGAATTTTAAACCAAATACTTTGTTGAGAATTATTTTTATTTATCACCGGATTAATTACGGATGATATTAAACCGGTATAGTTAATTGGAACGGTTTATACGGTTAGACTCGTTAAATTACTAGATGTCTTATTCGTACTAATTTTATATCATACTTTCTACCGACTTTAATTGGTAAATATCAATACCAACTCTATTTGGTAAATATCAATATTAGTCCTTCTATAATTTAACTCTAACAATTAAAGTTACTTAAAATATTTTATTAATAGAATTGAATTAATCGAAATATTCTTAACGAATTATTTTCGGTTATCACCGGAACAGTATTGTGTAACTCAAACCGATTATTTTAAACCGACGTAGTTAGTTTGGACTGATTATACTTTTAACTCGTTACACGGCTAAAAATCGTAATACCGAATTTCACTTCGATAAATCTAAAGGACAACTAGTCTAAAATTTATATTTTTATTAGTAATTGGTAGACGCTAACTCATTAATCGTAATTTATTAAAATTTGGCGAAACTATCGAAACTAGACTTACTCAAAATCATACTTATAATCTTTTTAAAATAATTAGATATAAAATACAGTTACCGAAATATCGTCGTCGGTCACCGAAAATGTATGGATGTGATCTATTGACATCTGCTGATTCACACCACTGTGGAAATTTCAATAACGGTGGTTCTATATTCTATTTCTTCATAGTTTCGGATTGTCTCTTTTAACTTTCATGAAGTTTCAGTGACTTTTATTGAATTTCACCAAGAGAAAAACGAAGTGGTTGTTTTTGTTTTATTTTCATTAGAAGAACATATTTAAGAGAAAGAGATATATGTATGTCTCTTTTTGTATCTCCTCCCTTATACTCATCATTTCTATAAGATATATATTATGCCCATGGTTATTAGTATTTACACATGTCAACATTAAAATTAAATATTACCATGATGTAGGATACTTGTTAAAAGTATATAAATGTGTAATATACCTTTATCTTATTCTTTTAACACATAAAATACAAGTGTCTTCTAATCATTTCCATTCCAAATTAATTAATCTAATTTATTTTATTTATTTATTATAATATAATATGGAATTTAATGGCAACCTAAAATCAAATTATACCATTTACGTGTATAGAAGATTTTGTAATTGGAAAAATATTGATTTTGATCCTCTTAATTTGTAACTCTTATAACACTTAACCAAAATCTTTAATTTACACTTAAAAATATCAAATTAAACACCATAACATAATTATATATGACATAATCTTAATTTAATATAAAATACTTAAAAAATTTTGGACACGGACGTGACACACTAGGTCGGTGCTTGCTGTGTAAACCTTGGCTGACGATCGGACTTCCAGATTGTACCAGAGTCTACCGTAATCATTTTCAACTCAGTGGTTTTTTCCACAACATAGCGTTTATATTCCGATAAGTTGTTGCGTTCCCTAATTTGTTTCTACATTAACTTATAACAATAATATGGACAACGATTCATCTTCTATGAATTAAGTCAAAACTATATTTATAACCTTAAAACAGTTGCTCACAAAAGTATATATATTCCAGAAAATATCTCCTCTATGAGCAACCATTCAAATAAATAAATAGAAAAAGAAAAGATTTAGTTAACTTATAAATTATTCATCTTCTGTGTTCTAAGAATATGAACCAAAAAGCCTGCAAAAGGTTGAGTGATTTATCTGGTATTCCTCTGACTAATTCTGTGGGTAAGTATCTAGGGATTCCTCTCCATAGTGATAGAGTTTATAAAGCTTCTTTTAAGGATACGTTGGATAAAACCCTCTCCCTTGCGGGCCGCCTTACTTTGATTCAGTCTGTCAATTGTGCGGTTTCGAATCATATTATGCAGGCTTGTCATCTACTTGAGCCTGTTCTCAAAGATCTTGATAAAATTAATCGTCGTTTCCTGTGGGGGGAAGCTGAAGAGGGGAGGAAGATTCACCTTGTTCCTTGGAATGAGGTGTGCCAACCTAAGAATATGGGAGGGCTGGGGATTAGGAAAGCCAGAGATAATAATAAAGTGTTGTTAATGAAACTTCTGTGGAGAATGTGGCAACTTCCGTCAGCTCTTTGGGTTCAATTATTATGCGGGAAATATAGAAAGAACAAGATTTTTGGGGGTCCTAAGGAGAGAGTGGTTAATTGCTCTTTTCTTTGGAAAGGCCTTAGTGCTGTATTTTCAGAATTTTGCTCTGGGATTGGGTGGAATGTGGGAAATGGGAAATCTATTAGCTTCTGGAAGGATATCTGGATTGGAAAAAAGCCTCTATTAGAGGTTTGTGAGTCTTTACCGCCCTTAGAAATTCAGAACTGGAGGATTGCAGATGTGGTGGATTCGGAGGGAGATTGGATTTGGGCGAAGTTTGATTCTTACCTCAATCTGGAATCGCTCCTGAGAATTAGAGGAGTTCAGATTAGTAGCAAGGAGGAAGACAGGGATAGTTACTGTTGGTCTTTGACTAACAACGGGGCTTTTTCTTGTAAATTGGCTTTTGAGGCTTTCAATCAAGGGTCGGAAACTTCGCATCCAGAGTTGTGGAAGACGATTTGGGCCTTAAAAGTGCCTTACCGTATTAGGAGCTTCCTGTGGCTAGGAGTGAAAAATAGGTTGCTTACTAATTCTGATAGGAAAATGAGGCATTTGGTGGAGTCTGGTGCGTGTGGTAGATGCAGAGGACATGAAGAAACTTTGTGCCACGCTCTCAGAGACTGTACGAAGAGTAAAGAGGTGTGGAATAAAGTTCTCCCGATAAAGTTGATGTCTTCTTTTTTATCCCATCCCGATCTTGATTGGTTTATGGATGGGGTTAGTGGGAAGCTTTTGGCTGATCTTGAGCATGGTGTCCTCTTATTTGTGGTTGTCTGTCATCAGATTTGGAATTGGAGGAATGAGGAGATTTTGGAGGAGAAACGGTTGTTATTCCTAATGTTTTTGATTTCTTTTCCAAAAAGATTTTCTCCTTTGTTGATAACTTCAGAAAGGATTCCTTAGCGAGGGATACTCAGAGGAAACTTATCCATATCTTAGGCTGGTGTAGGTCTAGTGAAGGTGTGATTAAGTTAAACACTGATGGCTCCTGTCTAAAGGATGAAAGAATTGCTGCGGGAGGGGTTCTAAGAGATGATAGTGGTGGTTAGGTTTCTGGTTTCTCTCAGAATTTGGGCATGGGTTCTTTCCTTCTCTGCGGAACTTTGGAGGATTTTTTCTGGCCTTAGGCTAGCTAAAAATCTGGGGGTGAAGAATCTTCTTGTGGAAACTGATAACCTCGAAACTGTCAGTATGATCTCGGAGAATAATGCTATATGCTTGAATAGCCAAAAGTTAATTAAAGGGATTAGAAGGATTTGCTCTTCCTTTGATTTTTTTCGCTTTGACCATATTTATAGGGATCAAAATCGGGTGGCGGACCGCCTCGCGGCTAAAGGTCATTCAAGGATGTTGGGTCTCTCAACTTTCTCGTCTCCTCCGGCTTTCATTTCATCTCTGATCTTGGATGACAGGGTGGGAGTCAGCTTTCCAAGGCTGATCCCGGGTTAGGTTGCTTTGTTTGTTTGTTTTCTTTCTTTTCCTTTCCTACCAAAAAAAAATTAAATAAATAAATTATTCATCTTCTTCATAAATTTCTTGTCTAAAACAAGAAATTAATGGCGAATAAGGAAGTTGTTATAGCAATTTCAGTTGCGATATTCTTAAGACTGAATATAAATATCGGAGAGGAATGGAAATGGCCATGGGAAGAAAGCAAAGCTAGTGCGAAATTAGACAAGACTTATTTTAACGGATGCTTCAAAGAATGTAAAAACACTAAAGATATGGAGAATTTGTGAAAGAATGCAAACCCTTGTGTACTTCTCATATGAAACCTAACGGGAGTTCTAAACTTATTAATGGTGGTTTTAATCGTATTGGCGACATTGGAGCTCGGTCGCCGATGCAACCCAACGTATAATATTGAAATAAATGCTTGAGGAATTGAAGGAGAGTTAATTATTCTGATATTTTAAAGAATGGATTGAAAAAAAGTAGTTAGTATGTGTAGTAATTTGTATTCTTTTACTCGGGAATTTAGTTCCAACATTTTTTCACTCGAGAATTTAAATGAAAATAATTGATTATTTTATAGGAAAAAGTATAAAAATAAACCTTGTGGTTACACCTGTTTTCGATTACAGATTTGTGGTTTAAAAATTTACAAAATGGTACCTTGAGGTTTATTCCGTTAGCAAACACATACCAAATTGATTAACGGTGTTAAAAGTCAAAAGGAAAAAAGTTAATTTGGTCATTATATTTATTTATTTTATAAATTAAATCCTCCTATTATCTAATTATCACAAACAAATCTCAAAATTAAAAATAAAATCAAATACACTTTCTTCTACATCTCTCTAGTTTTTTTTTTTTTTTCTTCTTTCTTTCTCTTCTCTCTCTCTAAACATACAAAATCAAATACATTTAAATTAATTTACTCCCCTCCTTTCAAACAATTTCATCTCTTTCTTCTTATATTTCACATCAATGGTAGTCTCTTCTCGGGACGCTATTAACTGTCTGAATTTCTACCGTTGATCTCTCTCTCAACAGGTCAATTGTGGCCGAATTGATAGTTAGAGCATTAGAAGATTATGATTTTTTTAAGGTTAAATCGAAAAAGCCTATATCTTCACACTTTTTTGCTACTTAATTTCATGGATTTCTTGATCAGCATACAAGATTCACTTCTACTTTCTGCCAGCAGTAATACCACCACCGGTTCTCCCGACCGAGGAGTTTTCACCTCCAATCCTTTAGCTGTTAATAGCCCGAAGAAGAAAGCCGGCAGTAAAATATTCAAGGAGACTTGACATGAGGAATAATTAAGAGAAATGGAAATAAATGGGTTTGCGAGCTCAGAGAACCAAATAAGAAATCACGAATTTGGCTAGGAACTTATCCTAAGCTTGAAATGGCAGCCAGAGCTCATGATGTTCCAGCATTAGCTTTCAGAGGCAAGTCTGCTTGCCTTAATTTTGTTGATTCCACTTGGAAATTGCCAGCTTACAGCGATGCTTTAGAAATCAGAAGGGTTGCCGACAAGGCAGCAGAGCTTTTCCGGCCAGAAGAATTTGGCGGGTGTTATCGGAATTGTCACGTCCGTGTCTACATTTCTAGAATTTATATCTAGATATTAATATATCTATTATAGTTATTGGGTATGTGATTTTTTTATTTGGTGGTATAGGAAAAATTTGGAGTTAATTCGATGGGTTTAGGTGTAAATTAAAAGTTTTGGGTAATTTTTAAAGGATTATATAAAGATTGAGGATCTAACTGGATATTTACCAGGTTTGGGATATATATCCCAAACCTTCTCCAGGAGGTGTCGCGTACCACTTTTCTTTTTCTTTATCTTCTTCTTTTATCTGTCAATTTGTTATCAAACCGTTCTTCGATCGTTTCTCCACCGTTTCTTTGATTTACGGAGATTAGACCGTCCAAATCACTTGAAATTTAAACTATAGCATCCTTAGACATAAATCTAAATCCTAACCGAAGAGTTTTTGAGTTTCGGAAGCGTTTGGAGGGAAAACGTCTTAGACAGGATTTAGAGGCGAATTGAATGAGTTGTTTCTTCAATTAGCAGTCAAGGTAAGTAACTATCACCTATATTTTGAGTTTTATGTATATAGATATATATATAATCAAAGAATTTCGAGAAATTGATATTTTAGGGTTATGCCGGAATTTTCTAAAATTGAGGTTTTACACGATCTTGCTTTTTATTGTGAAATTATAGTTCAAATGAACTATTGACTATGTTTATATGTGAATTACAGATTTTATTGGGTTATATTGATTTGAGGTTTCGTTGGTTGATTAATTTTGGAATTTTATTTGATTAAGGATTGATATTTTGGAGAAATGAACACGTGTGAGCTTGATTATGATCAAGTGAAGTATATACATATATACATATATATTTTTGGTTTCAATCTATATCTATATATGGAATTAAATGTTTGGTATCCATTGAGAGTAGTCCGGTATGGTGGATTTAATTTTCAAAGACCATATTTAGTGAGAAATATGGCCTGTGTACACAGTCTGAAGACCTATTGGGTATGGCAGAGAAGTGTTGGGTAAGACCATATGAGATAGGCAATGTTAAGAGACGTCTCGTATATGTTGTGAATTGTGATTTGAATTATAAGGGGATGAACTCAAGAATGGATACAATATTATATATTCTTGGTTTTTGGTTTAATACCTTGATTGAGTATATTTTACAAGGTTTTGATAAATCCTTTATAAACGTATATATATGTAGTTATATTAAGTAAAGTTGATTTTTATAGCTGATAGTTTCTTATTGAGATTTTTATCTCATGTTTTCCAAATGTTTTTATTGTTTTGTTTTAGGCGAGGAAGTGCAAGGTACCGAGAGGGGTACTCGATCCTAGGGCGTGGTTCGGTTACAGCTACGAGGTGCAAGTCGTCTCTAGGGTATTGCATCCATTTGTTCATGTACATATATGTGGATAGTATACGGACACTTGACGAACTTGTTTTTGGCAGTGTCCTTTTGTTTGGTTTGTATTATCTACCGGTATATATATAGATATAATAAAGAATTGTCTATATAGGTGATGCGGAAAAATCAGATTCATACCTGAATCTTGTGATGAATTTTTCGACCAGATATAGGCCGAATCTGTCTTGGAGTCCTAAATGAAAGTTCTTTATTTTTGTCTTATGTTTCCAGGGGTTTTTGAATCGCCTTAATCGGACTCCGTATGAAAAAGTTAAGCTGGAAACGGAATATGTTGTTCATTTTAGCTTTAAACTAGAATTTCGTTTTTGATTTGATTTTTCTCCTTATTTGAGAGATACTGCTATTGGTTTATATAATAAGTCAGTAGTAATGTCTCACCGTCTTATCTGATCTTATTTTAGGTCGGGTTTGACATTTTGGTATCAGAGAAATAGGTTTAATCCATATCCATAAGTGGATATATAAGTAATATAATGTGATTCTTTGTATTTCTTGTGTTGCACACATGACATTCATGCATAGCATATATCTACATATAATTATAATTGTGTCTTTATCATATAGATGCATCCGAGACGACCGCGTGGCCGACCGCCTCTAAATAGAGGTAGAGGTAGAGGTAGAGATGAGGAAAGAAGAGAGTTAGGATGGGATCTTGAGGGCATAGGGGATAGTGAAGCCTCTAATGCAAGAGTTCCACCCATTAACCAACCTCAAAGACAACAACAACCATCACCTCCACGTCGACATGTTAATCTTCCAGCTGAACAACCTGCACCGTATGTGGCTCCACAAGCTGCAATGCCACAAGTAGTACAACTTGAACCCCGAGCTTTAGTTGAAGCTTTTGTTACTATAATGGAAACACGGGAAGCACATAGAAGGCCCAGTGAGCTAATTGAGGATGCTAAAAATTGTGGGGCATTTGATTTCAAAGGTACAATTGACTCTGAAGAAGCTGACAATTGGTTAAAGGCTACAGAAAAAGCCTTTAGTACTATGCAGTTACGTGATGAGGATAAAGTCAGGGTTGTGTTTGGTTTATTACATGGACCAGCAGATGCATGGTTAACTCGAGTCAGGGGTTTGTATCCTGAAGGTTTGAATTGGGGAGTTTTCAAACGTGAGTTTATGAGAGAATATCTGACTGAAACATTCCAGAAGGCGAAGAGAAATGAGTTCTTTAATTTGAAAGAGGGGACTATGGCTGTGAAAGAGTATGTGGACAAGTTTGATGATTTATATCGTTATGCTAGTCAGTGGTTTCCTACTGAGGAAGTAAAATGTGAGAGATTTAAGGATGGATTGAGTGCATTTTATCAGAATGAGCTGAGTTTATTCGAGGGTGTACATTATCGTGGCTGGGTAGAGAAAGCATTACAGAAAGAAAAGTTAAAGGGGAAGTTAGAATCTGAGACCAGTCAGAAGCAGTCAGAGGAATTTGGGAGATCAAAGTTTGCTAGAGGAGGACCATCTCAGTTTCGGGGTAGTCAGATACAAAGTCAAGGTTCAAGGGGAGCATTTGTGAATCGTAGTACTTTTCGAGCACCTGATACTTTTAGCCAAGCTTCACACAGTCCTTCAATTGCTAGCAGTGGTAATGTTTTAAAATGTAGTCAGTGTGGGCAATTTCATTCAGGTGAATGCAGAAAGAGAACATTACAGTGTTTTCAATGTGGCGGAAGTGGTCACTTAAGAAGGGATTGTCCTTCAGGAAGGACAACTGAACCTCAGAGAAGAATTGTTTGTTATGAGTGTGGTGAGGAAGGACATGTACGTACTCGTTGTCCTAAATGGAACAGAGCTGGAAGAGGTAGAGGATTACAGACTGACAGAGGAAGTAGAGGTAATTTGTTTGGGAGAGGAAATAATCAGGGTAATGGTAGAGGTAATAACATGGGAAGAGGAGCTGGTAATACTTCTCAAGGAGCTAGGAATCAGGGTAATCAGTCAGATAGAGCTGCAACTCAACCTCGAGCTTTTGCTATGACTCCACAAGAAGCTGTTGCATCTGCAGAAGTTATCACTGGTACGATTTCTTTATTTGGAAAAGATGCTTATCTGCTTATTGATCCTGGTGCTACACATTCTTTTGTGTCTCCATTATTTATGTCTGATATAATTTGGGAGTCAAAACTTATGCCAGAACGTTTAACTGTTAGCATGCCTATGGGAGAATCTTTAGTATGTACACATGTGTATCCTAATTGTGAAGTGAAGTTAGGAGAGTCTTTTATAGATGTGAATTTGATAGCTTTGCTGGTGCAAACATTTGATGTCATCTTAGGCATGGATTCATTATCTAAGTATCAAGCAATGGTAGATTGTTCTAAAAAGAAAGTTAATCTAGTATTAGCTAGTGGAGAGGGATATGTGTTTCATGGTGAGAGAGGTGTACGTAGAAGTATAGTCACAGTTATGACAGCTATGAAAATGCTAAGGAAGGGATGTGCCGCTTTCTTGGCATATGTGGTAGATAGTAATAAAGAAGCTCTATTGGAAGATGTGCCAATTGTGAATGAGTATCCAGATGTCTTTCCGGATGAAATACCAGGGTTACCACCAGTAAGAGAAGTAGAGTTTGCAGTTGATTTGCAGCCTGGTACTGCTCCTATATCACTTGCACCATATAGAATGGCACCGGCAGAAATGAAGGAATTGAAAGTGCAGTTGCAGGAGTTATTAGATAAGGGATATATTCGACCTAGTGTATCACCATGGGGAGCTCCAGTTTTGTTTGTAAAAAAGAAGGATGGTACAATGCGGTTATGCATTGATTATCATCAACTGAACAAGGTTACTATTCGTAACAAGTATCCATTACCTAGAATTGACGATTTGTTTGATCAATTGCAAGGAGCAACCATGTTTTCGAAAATTGACTTGAGAACTGGGTATCATCAATTGAAGGTCAGGGAAGAGGATGTTCAGAAAACAGCTTTTAGAACTCGATACGGGCATTATGAATTCTTGGTTATGCCATTTGGATTAACTAATGCACCTGCTGCTTTTATGGACCTTATGAATAGGATTTTTAAACCTTACTTAGATACATTTGTGATTGTGTTTATTGACGATATTCTTGTGTATTCTAAGGATAAGGAAAATCACAGTAAGCATTTGAGAACAGTTTTGCAGATTCTAAGGGAGAAACAATTATATGCAAAATTTAACAAATGTGAGTTTTGGCTTGATGAAATGATGTTCTTAGGTCATGTGGTATCAGCTAGGGGAATTTTAGTTGATCCTAGGAAAGTTGAAGCTGTAGCTAATTGGGAAGCACCATCGAATGTACATGAAGTACGTAGTTTCCTGGGTTTAGCGGGTTATTACAGAAGATTTGTGAAAGGATTCTCACTTATAGCTTGTCCGATGACACGATTACTGCGGAAGGGTGTTAAATTTGAATGGTCACTTGAATGTCAAGAAAGTTTTGATATATTAAAGTCCAGACTTATCAGTGCTCCTGTGTTAGCACTACCTATAGTGGGTGAAGGTTATACAGTGTACAGTGATGCATCAGGGCAAGGTCTCGGGATTGTATTGATGCAGAATGATAAAGTTATTGCTTATGCGTCACGACAATTAAGGCCACACGAATTGAATTACCCGACACATGATCTTGAATTAGCTGCCGTGGTGTTTGCGTTAAAGATTTGGAGACATTATCTTTATGGTGAAAAGTGTCTAATATTCACTGATCATAAAAGTCTGAAATATATAATGACACAGAAGGAATTGAATTTGAGGCAAAGGAGATGGATTGAGTTATTGAAAGACTATGACCTGACTATTGAATATCATCCTGGTAAAGCTAATGTTGTAGCTGATGCTTTGAGTCGCAAGAACGTTGGAAGTTTGAGTTATACACAATCAGTGAGAATGTCTTTATTGCTTGATATGAGAGCTTTGAATGTTGAACTGGTTTGTGGAGATGAGGCAGTATTATGTGCAATGCTGAAGGTGAGACCGATTCTTCGAGACAGAATTAAAGAAGCTCAAAATCAAGATGAATTTTTAGAACAAATCAGAAAAGACATTAGCGAGGGGAAGAAGATTGAATATAAGGTAACAGGAGATGGCATGTTAATGTTTGGAGACAGAATGTGTGTTCCGAATGTTAATGATATCAAGAAGGAGATATTAGAAGAAGCTCATGATCCGTCATATGCAATGCACCCTGGGAGTACTAAAATGTACAGAAATCTTCGAGAGCATTTCTAGTGGAAAGGAATGAAAAGGGAGATAGCTGAATATGTGGGTAGATGTTTAAGTTGCCAACAAGTCAAAGCAGAACATCAACGACCTGCTGGTACTTTACAACCACTTCCTATTCCTGAATGGAAGTGGGAACATATTACAATGGATTTTGTCAGTGGATTACCTCGTACACAACATGGTAATGATTCTATATGGGTAATTGTGGATAGATTAACAAAATCATCCCACTTTCTTCCGGTGAAAGTGACTTTTTCTTTAGAGAAGCTGGCACAGTTGTATATCAAGGAGATTGTTAGACTTCATGGTGTACCGGTTTCTATTGTTTCTGACAGGGATCCTCGCTTTACATCAAGGTTTTGGCCTAGTTTTCAAGATGCATTAGGCACGAGATTGAATTTCAGTACAGCTTTCCATCCACAGACTGACGGTCAAAGTGAACGTACCATTCAAACTTTGGAAGATATGTTGAGAGCTAGCATTTTGAATTTTCAAAGTAGTTGGGATGTACATTTGCCTTTAATGGAGTTTGCATATAATAACAGTTATCAATCTAGTATTGATATGGCACCTTATGAAGCCTTATATGGAAGAAGATGTAGAACTCCATTATGTTGGTCTGAAGTAGGCGAGAGACAGTTATTAGGGCCTGAGATAGTGCAGTTGACAACAGAAAAGGTGCAAATCATACAACAAAGGTTAAAAGAAGCACAAGATAGACAAAAGAGTTATGCAGATCTGAAACGGAGACCAATTGAATATGATGTGGGAGATAGAGTATTTCTGAAAGTATCACCGTGGAAGGGTTTACTTCGGTTTGGCAAGAAAGGGAAGTTGAGTCCTAGATTCATTGGTCCATATGAAGTTGTGGAACGAGTTGGGCCAGTTGCATATCGATTACAATTGCCTCAGAATCTCTCTAATATACATGATGTATTCCATGTTTCAATGCTACGGAGGTATAGGAGTGATCCGAATCACATCATTCAAGAGCAGCCAATTGAATTGTCTGAAGACTTGTCCTATAAAGAGGAACCAGTAGCTATTCTAGCTAGAGAACAGAAAGTCCTCAGGAACAAAACCATACCACTTGTTAAAGTCATGTGGCATAGACACTCTCGTGAGGAAGCAACCTGGGAAAGAGAGGAGGATATGAGACAACAATATCCCCATTTATTCACTTAGACGGGTAAGTCCAATTTCGCGGACGAAATTTCTTAAGGTGGGGAGAATTGTCACGTCCGTGTCTACATTTCTAGAATTTATATCTAGATATTAATATATCTATTATAGTTATTGGGTATGTGATTTTTTTATTTGGTGGTATAGGAAAAATTTGGAGTTAATTCGATGGGTTTAGGTGTAAATTAAAAGTTTTGGGTAATTTTTAAAGGATTATATAAAGATTGAGGATCTAACTGGATATTTACCAGGTTTGGGATATATATCCCAAACCTTCTCCAGGAGGTGTCGCGTACCACTTTTCTTTTTCTTTATCTTCTTCTTTTATCTGTCAATTTGTTATCAAACCGTTCTTCGATCGTTTCTCCACCGTTTCTTTGATTTACGGAGATTAGACCGTCCAAATCACTTGAAATTTAAACTATAGCATCCTTAGACATAGATCTAAATCCTAACCGAAGAGTTTTTGAGTTTTGGAAGCGTTTGGAGGGAAAACGTCTTAGACAGGATTTAGAGGCGAATTGAATGAGTTGTTTCTTCAATTAGCAGTCAAGGTAAGTAACTATCACCTATATTTTGAGTTTTATGTATATAGATATATATATAATCAAAGAATTTCGAGAAATTGATATTTTAGGGTTATGCCGGAATTTTCTAAAATTGAGGTTTTACACGATCTTGCTTTTTATTGTGAAATTATAGTTCAAATGAACTATTGACTATGTTTATATGTGAATTACAGATTTTATTGGGTTATATTGATTTGAGGTTTCGTTGGTTGATTAATTTTGGAATTTTATTTGATTAAGGATTGATATTTTGGAGAAATGAACACGTGTGAGCTTGATTATGATCAAGTGAAGTATATACATATATACATATATATTTTTGGTTTCAATCTATATCTATATATGGAATTAAATGTTTGGTATCCATTGAGAGTAGTCCGGTATGGTGGATTTAATTTTCAAAGACCATATTTAGTGAGAAATATGGCCTGTGTACACAGTCTGAAGACCTATTGGGTATGGCAGAGAAGTGTTGGGTAAGACCATATGGGATAGGCAATGTTAAGAGACGTCTCGTATATGTTGTGAATTGTGATTTGAATTATAAGGGGATGAACTCAAGAATGGATACAAGATTATATATTCTTGGTTTTTGGTTTAATACCTTGATTGAGTATATTTTACAAGGTTTTGATAAATCCTTTATAAACGTATATATATGTAGTTATATTAAGTAAAGTTGATTTTTATAGCTGATAGTTTCTTATTGAGATTTTTATCTCATGTTTTCCAAATGTTTTTATTGTTTTGTTTTAGGCGAGGAAGTGCAAGGTACCGAGAGGGGTACTCGATCCTAGGGCGTGGTTCGGTTACAACTACGAGGTGCAAGTCGTCTCTAGGGTATTGCATCCATTTGTTCATGTACATATATGTGGATAGTATACGGACACTTGACGAACTTGTTTTTGGCAGTGTCCTTTTGTTTGGTTTGTATTATCTACCGGTATATATATAGATATAATAAAGAATTGTCTATATAGGTGATGCGGAAAAATCAGATTCATACCTGAATCTTGTGATGAATTTTTCGACCAGATATAGGCCGAATCTGTCTTGGAGTCCTAAATGAAAGTTCTTTATTTTTGTCTTATGTTTCCAGGGGTTTTTGAATCGCCTTAATCGGACTCCGTATGAAAAAGTTAAGCTGGAAACGGAATATGTTGTTCATTTTAGCTTTAAACTAGAATTTCGTTTTTGATTTGATTTTTCTCCTTATTTGAGAGATACTGCTATTGGTTTATATAATAAGTCAGTAGTAATGTCTCACCGTCTTATCTGATCTTATTTTAGGTCGGGTTTGACAGGAATGGCATTGAGGAATGTTCAAGCGAAGATAAAAGTGAAGAATTAATATATAATTGCCTGAATTTTGAAGAAAGTTTTGTATTTATTGATGAGGACAGGATACTTTGAAATGCCGAGATTGTTTGCAGATATGGCAGAAGGTCTTTTGCTTGCTCCACCTTATGAATTGCTCTCGAAATGATTATGATGTTTCCTTGTGGAACTAATCACCAGTTTTGTGACTTAAATTGTAATTAATTACTCTCTTCCGTCCCAGTTTTGTTTTGTATTTTTAGAAAGAGAGAGAAAGGAGAAAAAAAAATTATAGAGAAGGAAAAGAAAATGCATTTGGTTTTTATTTTTAATTTTGGGGGTTATTTGTGATAATTAGATAATAAGAGGGGTTAATTTATAAAATAAATTAATATAAGGACCAAATTAACTCTTTTTTCTTTGACTTTTAACACTGTTAGTCAGTTTTGGTATGCGTTTGCTAACAGAATGAACCTCAATACTATTTTGTAATTTTTTAAACCACAAGTTTGTAATCGAAAACAGATTTAACCACAAAGATGTATTTTTGTACTTTTCCCTATTTTATATTTGTGTTGTTTTTTTGAACTAAAATTAATATGAAATAAGAATTTCATTTCCAAAAAGTATCAGAATTGTTGATTCACATATCCTAATAAATTAATTAATTTAGACTAGTACTTTGCCCGAGCATTGCGCTGAAAAATAAATTGTTTATATAGAAATAAAAAATTATAATATTTTTTGAATTATATATCATTGAATATAATGATAATTAATATTTTATGTTAAAATGATTTTAAGTTTAAAGTGTTAGGGTGTCATCTATCAATGATCATTTTATTATAAAATTATTCTATTAGTTTTCAAGCTTCACTAACAAAAGATTAGTTTTGGCACGCGCGTTCCTATGCTAATTCTTTTTTTGCATAGTTTTAGTCCTGTCTTCATTTGATATTAATTCAAGATGGCTCTACCATTCATTAATAAAGTATTTATTCTTCTTCCAAAAAAAAAGATTAGTTTTTTTTTCTATATAATATTATTTAACCAACTTATCTAAATTTAAAATAAATTTAGGATCAGTTTAAAATATTTTAGACATACACCAAACAATCATATCTATTCTATAACATTAAATTAGAATTTGATTATCTTGTTATTTTTGTATTCGGTCTTGTCCTTACTTTCCAAAATGAGAGTCTATGATGTCTTGTCCTTACTTTCCAAAATGACAAATCAAATTTAGAAACATGAATATAAAAAAAAATTCAAGAATTATAATTCAAATGTAATAATATTAAAAACAAAAAATACATAAAAGAAACAAAATATGAAAATAGAGAAAGAAAAAACTCGTCTGGGGAACTTAACTTGAAAGACAAGGAGAAAATAATTTTGTTTCTTCCACAATAAATCATGATTAAGCTTGGTTACATAAAGCAAAATGCATGTTTAAGCGGGTGAAATATTTTATGGCCAATTGATAATTGAAAAAAAAATTAGGATTTATTATAATTTTATCCATAAATGTTTCAAGCATACCTTTAATCAATTAGAAAATTGAAGTAATTTATGAATTGATTAGAAAGAGTATTAGGAAATAATATCATGAAATTTTGAGCATGTTATTGTAAAATATCTATGATATTAGCTATTTTCTTAAAATAAGAATATATGCTATCCACAAATATCTACCATATTCTGTGTCACGACCGTGTCCAAAAATTCCAATATCCCGATATAGATTATAATGCATATATTTTAGAGTGTTAACTAATTGGGTACTATAAATATATTATTGATTTTAATTTAATGTTTTTAGATATAAATTAAAAGTTTTGGGTAATAAAAAAAATAAATGACTTTATTAAGTATCAAAAGTGATATTAACCAAAATTGTATTGATAGACGGAAATTTTAGGATATATTTTCAAAATTTTATAACTACAATATATAAATATGTATAATTAAAAATAAAATAAAATAAAATAAAAAAAATAATGAAAAAAATAAAAATATATATAGATGTCCTCTTTTAACAAATATGAATTACATGTGTCAATTTTTATGTTTTTAAGTGTCAAAATGCATGTTACATGTTTGCCACTTGTAATAATAGAAATGTTTATAGTATTTAATTGATTTAAATTGGTATATAAGACTTTGATCTAACTTAACTTATTTTATTATTAATAGTATTGAATAGTTGGTATGAATGAAAAATTTATTGTATAAAACAATATATTACATAGCTTATATTGTATTTATGGGGTCTAAGACATAAATTGAAATTTAATATGCTAATTATATTAAAGACATAGATACTCTAAAATTATACTTTGCATATATATAGTTTTTGAAGCTTAGCATATTAAAAAGAAAAAGGAAAAGAAAGGAGTAATGGACAAAATCAAATAAATTATTGATTTTTGTTTAAATGATAAATATTAATTGAGGAACAATTTAGAACAAACTAGAATTTGGAGTTAGTGATGTAATATACATAAGAGAAAAATAATAATATATATATGAAAAATATGTCCTTACACATCATATAACATTGACACATGTTCTACTTATTAACATGTGTTATGGTTAAACTTAAAAGCTTAACACATATTGGGAACATCAATATATATACAGATGGAAGAACTCAAAAAAAAAGGAGGATAGAGAGAGATATTGGGAAGAGGTTTCTTGGAGTCTTGTCTGGCGGAAAAAAAAGAAAGAAAAGGAAGGGAAAATAGATTAGTTTAAAATACAATTCATTAGGGGGAGAGGGTTCTATAAAAAAAAGGAAGGAAAGAAAAGAAAATAGTCTAAGAGAGTGAAAATACAAAATGAAGTGTAAAGAGAGCAAATTTAGGAAAGGAAAATAATGGAGGGGATAAAGGATAAAAAGAATAATGATTTGGCAGCTGTCAACGGATCACACCGACGAATTTCGGTGGCCGACGACGATATTTCGGTAACGATATTTTAGATCTAAATTATTTTTAAAATGTTATAAGTATGATTTTGAGTAAGTTTAGTTTCGGTAAATTCGTTCAATTTTAACAGATTTTGATTTACGATTAATAATTCATCGACTATGGATAATCCATATAAATTTTAGACTAGTTGTTCTTTAGATTTATTAACGTGAAATTCGGTATTAAAGGGCTTTTAGCAACGTTATGAATTTAAAAGTATAATCGGTCCAAATTAATTATGTCGGTTTAAAAATTATATTTTAGTGACCGAAAATATTCCAACAAGAATATTTTGATTATCTTAAATCCTATCAAGTTAAAATTAAAAGAAGTTATAAAATAGAAATGGTAATTATTGATGATTGCCTTAGAAAAATAGAAATGACTATTATTGATAATTATCAATTAGAATCCACAAAAGAGTTTGAATATAAAATTAGTTGTATATAAAAATCAGTACAAAAATGAGAAATATAAAATTGTACAAGTAGATTTATGATAATCTAACGAGTTTAATAAATAGTTAACTACTCTGATTTAGAGTTACTAAGGTCGTGCTTAAAATAGCCGATAAGAATATTTAATTTTATCGATTCCATATTTTGGGAAATTTTATTCTTGGAGTTGGAATAAATTATGAATCAATGATTCTATATGAATTTTTAACAATTTTAGTTATTATTAAAGGAGTATTTGATTTTAAATGATTTTGTATTTTGAGCACTTTTTAGAGATAATTGTGCTTCTTTTGCGGAGGCCAAATGGTTTATGGTTATGAAATAATTATGAAATTTGATTGTGAAAGGTGATTTGAGCATGATATAATTTTATGATTTTATATATATCCATCTAGAGTAATCCGGATCGGTGGTTGTATATTTGAAGTCCATGTTCAGTGGGGGACATGGCCTGTGTACACAGTTGAAAGACCTATCGGGTATGGCAAAGAAGTGTTGAGTAAGACCATACGGGTTAGGCAAAATAATGAGATATCTCGATTATATTGTGGGGATTGATACGTAAGGGGAGAAACTCTAGGATGGATATAATGTTAAGTTTGTTTGATTATGAATTTGGTTTCGTAAACCGTTTATTTGGTTACGAAGTAGTTTGATAAAACGTTTTATTTGGTTACGAACTAGTTTAATAAAGAGTTTATTCGATTATGAATCGATTTGATAAGCAATTTATTTGATTATGGTTTATTTTGACAAAATGTTGATATTTATTTGTGAATTGATTTCATTTGTGGTTTGATTTGATAATATGATTTTTTTTCAAGTCTAAAAATTTATATTGTTGGATTCGATAAACTATTCGTATATAAAGTATATTTTAATTAGATTACTTTGATATTAAATATCGGGTTATTTTTAATAACCGTATTATGAAAAATAAAATTATATAGTAATATATTGAAATATACAGTTAAATCATTCGATCAATGTCTCAATAAGTTAAGAGAACTACCCAAGTTAAGAGAACTACCCAAGTTAAGAGAACTACCTAAAATAGGTAGAACTACGTGGCTTTGATTCCCGATTTAAAGACTCAAAGATATTCGGGATACGTAGGAAGCTTGATAGAATTATCGAGTCCAAGCCAAATAATTAATAAAACTTTAGGTAGTCCAAATTAAATTTTATCTACGAGAAAATAAGTTTGACTTTTAGACTGTAGAAGTTCGGTATCCCATTTTTTCCTTCACGCCCGATGCCGTTTTGGGTCGGGTGCGACATTCTGTCTAATTAAAATGATAAAATACAAACAGAGTTACGTATGTAAACATATTCAATAAACAATTTCAAATGAATTAAATTACGGTAAATAATTTATTAGTATCCTATTTTTTACCTAACAAATTGTTTGGTCTCCTATTTTAAAATACATTACAATGTTTTTATCATTTTTCATTATTAACCCTTTGGTCCATCTATCTATGTTTTTTAGAATTTCAACCGTTATATTTAACATAAACAGATATGTTCAGTTAAAAACCTAAAACAAATCGACAAAAGAATTAAATGTTTAATATTTACAAAAGATATGAATCTTATAATGTGTTTTTCAAAATATGGGAACTAAACAATATGTTACATGAAAATATGGGGACTAATAAATTATTTACCCATTAAATTATCATAGTCTCCAAAATAAAAGCTTACAAATATTATTTAATTTAAATGATGTACATGAATCTTTAGTTTCTTAAAAACATTTCATCTATACTATATATAATAGCAGAAGCCGAGAGAATTTGCAAGAAGTGTTTTATAGGCTTTTTGGCTTAGTTGGCACCGTAGGTAGGGGTGAGCAGAACCGACCGAAAACCCAAAGACCGAAAAAACCGAATGGAAAAAACAGAACAAACCGGACCGAATTATATTTTGGTTTGGTTTGGTCTTAATTTTTAAGCTAGTTTGGTTTTTGGTTCGGTTCGATTTGATCCGATCCAAAACCAAACAAAACCAAACTGAAATACAATATGTACTACTTTTAGTTTAAGGTTTTAAATTAATTAAATAACTAGTCGAAAACTCGTGCGATGCACGGGGTATGAAATTTTTATATAATTTAGATAAATAAATAAATTGACATATTTACTTTTAAATCATTTTATATCATGCTATGAAAAAAATTTATATTATGTATATTTGAAATTAATATATATTTTTTTAATGATAATTCAAATTAAATTAATTTTAAAAATAATTGACTACTTTTTTTATAGAATTTTAACTAAAGATGAATGATTTATTTATTTTTACAAAATTCAATGATTTGTACTTTTTAGGAATTTTAATACATTTTCATATTCCAAATATTCTGTGAAACAATAATAATAAAATAGCAGATTAATTAAGAAATATATTAGAATATAATAAAAAACCAAAAATTAAATTAAACTATAATTAAAATTAAATATTATATTTACGATACAAAAGAATTACAATATAGGTTAAACAAAAATTGAATTAAACTACAATTAAAATTAAATATTATATCTACGATACAAAAGAATTACAATCTATGTTAAAATGGAAGTAACATTAATATATTATTCTATAAACTATTACAATCAATACTTTTCTAATCTTGCATATGAAGAAACTTTATCAATTCAATATGTTACATATAAAAAAATAAAATTCGTAAGAATCAGTCACAAATACATCGTAACATAAAAAAATAAAATTCGTAAGAATCAGTCACAAATTCATCTTGATGATAATTATTTTGGTTGATAGAATTTCATGATCACCAAGTATTCGAATTCAATTATTCATTCTGCTACAATAACCCAATATATCTAATTGAATCAGTTTAAGATGATGATTTCTCCTATTTTCATCTCGTAATATCTCATCAAGACATTCGATCAATTTGTTCTTCATTCTTTCACTATATAAAATATCAGTCATACTCGCAGATATCACTCATTTGACTTCATTAATAGTTTCTAATAATTATATATTCTTGAATTTTGTAAGTAAGAAAAACAAACAAAAGAATTGAAAAAAATGAAGGGACGAAAAAGATAATTAGGAGAGAATGATCTTCCGCTCGGGGTTTTTTTTTTTTTAAATAAGAGAGAATGTCGAGACATAAGCGTATAAAGAGGAGAGTGAAAATATTTTTTGCCCATTAATTAAACATTTTATTTTTTCTTAATGAAGTATTAAGTCCATAAATTAATTTTAGTTAAATAGAACTAAATCGCAATTGTAACCACTCAGTAAAAAAAACGTTTTATAATTAATATGTGAAATTAATTATATTAATTAGAATCATTATGCTCAACATTTGAGAATTTGAAGAGATTCAAATAATAATATTTTCTTAATTAATATTTTTCAATAATTTGTTCTATGATCATATTTCATTTTCATCTGTTAAAACTCTTGAAATACTAACAATTTTGTACGAACCATAATATAATAGTTAAAAATTATATAAGTCAATGTTGCAAAAGCAATTATCTCAATATCCATAATTAATGTACATTTTTAGGATTTTGTGCATCAAAATTTATTTTTATTTACCTTGATTTTGAATTCGTATCTAGCATAATCCACATTCTTCAAGAATAAACATCTTATCAAGCGTATTAGACGCTTACAATCTCCTTGTCTAGAAAATTGGGAAAAAATAACTTCTTGATGATAATAATAATAATAATGATAATAATAATATAACATAATTTATATTGAAATACACTTCATTGTAAGTATAATATTCCAATATCTCTTTAATATTTTATTTAATATGTCTCAAACTTCAATGAACAACTATCGTGTGAAACTTTATATCTATTTGTACCAAAATGCATAAAAATAAAAAATACAATCCATATCAATTAGCTAAACTCAAACTAAAAAAATGAGTGGATTTCAACATGTTCCGAATTAGAAAAATTAATCTAACTTCAATTAAAACTAAAAATTGAGTTCATAAAAAGCCGAAAATCTAAATTTTAGTTAGAGTTAACAATCAAAACGATAACACTTAGGAACATATACTAAAAAAGAATGCAAATATACAAAATCTTTATTTTAGTCATTTTGTAAAATAAATAAATAAAAAAGAAAACATGGATAAGGTAGCGAGAGGTATGAAATCTGGATAACGACAGAAATGGAATTTTATCTCTGAAAGATGAAACTATAACAACAATTGTTTAATAAAAATAAAACAACAACACCATTGAGAAAGCCAAAAATTGAGTTCATATAAAGCCGAAAATCTAAATTTTAGTTAAGAGTTAGCAATCGAATAATTACCTTGAGAAACATAAGAATTTCTTGTAATTTTTGACACTTTTTGTGTTTTCCGATTTTAGTTGTTCATGCATCTTCTATTTCTATCGGATTTCTTCAATTGAAGCTATCAGTTTGGAAAAAAAGATAAATAAAAAAAAAACATGGATAAGATAGCGAGAGGTATAGAACCTGGGTAACAACAGAAATGAATCTGAAAGTTAGAACTATAACAACTATTGTTTAATAAAAATAAAACAACAACATAATTGAGAACAAAATAACTACAACATATGAAAAAAATCGAATATTTACCTTCGGAAATATAATACTATCTATCGTGACCAATGAATATGATGGTGGAATACTATCTATCATGCTTTATATAGAAGTTTATTTGTGACTTTTGGATTTTCTTTGCTTTGTATTTTTTCATCTTCCCGTAACTCTTGCTTTCTTTTATTATTTTAATTAATAGGCTAGTAAATATTTAATATATTATAAATATTAATTTTGTTATTTTTAATTAATGAAATATTTATTTTTAATTAATTAAATATTTTTAATCTGATTTTTTACTACGTTGACAACTCATCAAAAAGACTTCTAAAACACTTCTTCTAATTTCTCTCTGCTTCCGTAATTATATATAGTATAGATTATATATAGAAAAGAAAAAACAATTAAATATATTTTTTTTCTCTCAACTAATTATATATACAAAAGAAAAACTAATTATATGATTATTGTCTTTATATAATTGTTTAGTTAGTCAAGGCACAAGTAGTTTTAGGTCTCTAGTGTTTTGTTTGATCCAAACATGAACCAAACCGGACCGGACCAAAATAATTTAGTTGGTCTAGACCAAACCGAATTATAATTTGGTTTGGTTTTGGTCCTAAAAATAGAAGTAATTTGGTTCGGTTTTTGGACCGAACAAGACCATGCTAACCTCTAACCGTAGGAGCAAAAGAGAATAAATGAGTTAATGAGTTTTAATTATCTCTATATAATTAGTACTATATATTAACATATTATTTATTGTCAATTAATAGCTCATCAATTAAAGTAATAAAAGAAAGTAAAAGTTAGAGGAAGATGAAAAAACACAAAGCGAAAATCATTATATTCAATAGCCACTGAAAATCAAAGTCCTCATCGACATTTAATTTTGATTGATTAGTTTTGTTCTTAATCTTATAATTTTGTTCTTACTTCAAATAGTATATAGTCTTATAATTTTGTTCTTACTTCATTAAGAGATTCAAATTTATTTGGAAGCTATTTCCATTGATAAACTGTATTAATAGCATTTTCTTCAAGAATTGTCAGAATTTAGAATTTGATATCTTCAATTAAAGAAATATGATGGAAATAGAAGAGGCATGGACAACTGAAATAGGAAAAAGCAAATGTGTAAAAAATTATAGGAAATCGTTATGTTTCCCAATGTAATTATTCGATTTTTTTTCATATGTAGTTATTTTGTTCTCAATTAACTTAAAATTATCTAAAACAAAATATTAATATAATTACATGCAAATGATATATAATTAAAAATTAAATAAAACATTAAATTTCTTTAGCAACGCGGGAACAATACTAGTTTTTATTTATTCGAAAACCTCTAAAATATTTATTGTACAATTAATTTATTTATTTTTATTTCACATCATTTTTTTATGAAAATGCGTACATCATTTCATAGATAAGAAAAGAAGTAAAAGTAAAGAATAAAACCTTACATAAGTACAGACTATGCCTAGTACATAATCCATAAAGGTAAGAAAATGACTATAAAGAGCAAAATAGATCATTAAATGTACAAATAAAACAAACAACATGTGAAACATATATTTCTTGAAACTCCAAATTTGCAGAACAGCATATCTGTAATCCAATCTTCAAACTCTTCTGATTCTTCGGATATGGGTCATTTCTTTTGCAACCACATAGATGTAGTGATCTGCGAATAAAATCTACCATTTCTTCTCTTGCTAAATCAGAAAATGTTTCAAATGAAAAGATAATAAATAACATATGTAATTCAAGCGGATTAAGAGATCCGGTAAAATATATGCAATCCAACTAAAATAGACTTAATGAAATAGTTGAAAACTCCCTTCCCGGCACGGTAACAATCTAAAATTAATAAAATTAAGTTAGAACAAAAGTTTAAAAGATTGGATTGTTAACGAATTTAAAGAAATTTAATTGTTTATCCACGAATCTATTGTTCGATTATAAATAAAAATGAGAGAACTTATTATTTTCTTAAAAAAAAGTTAACATTGCAAGCTACTAAGGTCAGCAACTGAACGTAAATTCTACTATTCCAACGGACACTATTAAAAAAAAGTCTGTTACGATGGACGCTAAAATTTTATAGTTGAACGACGTTTTTAGCGTCCCTAAACAATTACCTACGCTTTTAAAAACATTGTAACAAGTGTTTTTAAATCGTATGTCGTTAATTTTAACAGTACATAAAACCTTGTGTGGATAAATTTAATCTAACGACATATATATACAAGCATCGTCATTGCTACCAACGCTTACATTTTTAACATCATAATAATTTTCATATTATTTATTTTTTTATTTTTTGAAATTTCATTATGTTGTCGCAAATCTTCGCAAAGTTAACCACATGTAACTTTTATTATGCCATTATTTTGTTTCTGAAAATATTCAAAACGTCTTGAATGCAACAACACTTAGATTTAAAAACATATCCAAATTCGCGATACTTAAATATACAACGTCTACATTTAGGTAAACAAGAATCCATCATGTCCCAAACACAACTACATTATCATGTCCTTAGTATAACGATATTTTCATAAATAAGTTCCTTAAATATTTTCGAAAATATGATATTGTTAGAATTTTCGTTTCGAAGTTAAAGTAAATATGATCACATAGTACATATGCATTCCATATTAGATGGCTCTATATTCATATTTGAGACTAAACCAACTTACAGCCATAATTGAAGTCTCAAATGTTCAAATTCATTTTTTCTTCTATCACTTTTCCCTTTCCTTTCTTAACAGATAAAAAAAAAGGTTTTTATAACTTGTCTTAAATGTAACTATTAAAGTTACTTAAGGTACTTTAGTTATGAAAAAATACGAGAGTTGAGTTACTTTAGTTATGAGAAGTTATGAAAGTTAAGTTACATTCTTAATTAGCCATTAAGAGTTATTAAGTTTTATTCATTAGGTTTGTAATAGTTATATTTTCATGTAGTATAAATAGTTATCTTGTATATCTAAAAGTGAATAAGCTTAAATTAAAAAAGAAATAAAATTAAGAAAAGCTTCCTCCTCTCTTTCTTTCATTTTTTTATATTTTTCTTTTCTCTCCAACATATGCCGTTTATAATTCTTTTTGCTCTACGATAAAGGTACTAATTCAAATCCAATAGAATGATACAAAAGATTGCAAGCAGTTCTGAAAGCGATAATGCTTCGTCGCACAAAAGGTACACAAATTGATGGGGAATATATTGATTATTACACTACCACCCAAACAGGTAAAACTGAGAAAAGTGGATTTTAGTGATGAAGAGCCGAAATTTTACTCAAGACTGATGGCTGAATATTCACATGATCAATTCACATGATCAATTTAGAGAATATGAAGAGTCGGACTTCAGTTTTGAGTAGAAGTCCGACTCTTCATCACTAAAATCCACTTTCCTCAGTTCTACCAGTTTAGGTGGTAGTTTAATAATGGTTCCCCATCAATTTATTTACCTTTTGTGTGACGAAGCATTATGGCTTTCAGAACTGCTTGCAATCTTTTGTACACTTCTGTTGGATTTCTTTGAATTGGAACCTTTATAGTAGAGCAAAAAGTATAGATTTATATGCATATCAAGAGGTAGCGGCAGAAATTCGAGTCGTGGACATAGGCACCTAACCGAGGTAGAGGCAGGGTTTGTAATGATCCCAAGAGTTGATTTACGGCCATAGACTTAAGTTTTTTTACTCTTCAATAGAAATCACAACAAAGTCAAATTTTGAAATCACGGAAGGAAGAATTTTTTTAATCACTCGAACACCTTCCATCTTATCTCCATATTTATTCAATTGATTAACAGTTTTCTGGACTCTGGACCCTGTTGAAATACTCTTCAATGGGTTCAGAGTCGTGCATCTTGAGATTTTCATATTCACCTCTCACAGTTTGTATACATACTATAATTATTTTATCTTTCCCTTTAAAGGAATTCTCAAGAATTTCTGATACATCCTTTGCAGTAACATAAAAGGGCGGCCCGGTCGCATTACGCGTCCCCGCTGAGCGAGGGTCCGGGGAGGGGTCCCACCACAAGGGTGTATTGGGGGCAAGCCTTCCCTTGTCAATTTAATTGGCAAGAGGCCGCTCCTAACATCAGGAGAAATATTTTTAAACATTTTGTCATCCAAACATATATGGATACAAGTGTGCGCTTACTGGTCTTTCTTTTTATCCTTCACTGAGCTGTCATTACTGCCTCATTTTCTGGCTGTACATAACTATTTTCAACAATCTCTTATACATCTGTAATAGAATTTTTGTTTGTGTGTTTACTTTATGTGTCCACTTTGAATATTGGAACATGGTGCTTGATATTCTAACTTGGGATGAAAAATGTGTCATTTCAGGAACTGAATGCTCAAAAGGGGGAACCAATAGAATGTAACAGAGTAAGTAGGAACTAGGTATTGGCAACAGAGTAGATGGGGGCAATCCTTATACTATTGGCAAAGTCATTTCTTTTATCCGGAATGCGACATCTATACTGTATATAATACTGGAAGCAGAGAGAAATGAGGAGAAGTGTTTTAGAAATATTTTTTATAAGTTGTCAACGTAGTAAAAAATCAAAATAAAAAATATTTAATTAATTAATAATAATAGAAAGAAAATTGAAAAGTCATTTATATATATTTATAATTTTTAATAATAATAAATATTTATCAAACCGTTAATTAAAGTAATAAAAGAAAGTAGGAGTTACACAAAGATGAAAAAACATAAAGGGAAGGAAATCCAAAAGTTAGAAATAAATTTATATATAAAGCATTATAGATAGTATTCTACCATTATATTCATTGATCACCGAAAACCACAGTCTTCATCAACCTTTAATTAGTTTTATAATTTTGTTCTTAATTTAAATAATATAATCTTATAATTTTGTTCTTACTTCATTAGAAGGTTCAGATCTATTTAGAAGCGGTTTCCATTGATAAATTATTTAATAGCATTTTCTTCTAGGATTTAGAAAATTCAAACTTTAATATCTCCGATTGAAGAAATTCGATAGAAATAGAAGATGAGTGGACAACTAAAATCGGATAACGCAAAGTGTCAAAAATTATAGGAAATCCTTATATTTCTGAAGGTAATTATTCGATTTTTTCATATAAAGTAGTTATTTTGTTCTCAATTGTGTTGGTGCTTTATTTTTATAACACAATAGTTGTTATAGTTTTATTTTTAGAGATGAAATTTCATTTCTGCCGTTACCCATGTTCCATATCTCTCGTTATCTTATCCATGACTAAAATAAAGATTTTGTACATTTGCATTCTTTTCTAGTATATGTTGCTAGATGTAATCGTTTCGATTGTCAACTCTAACTAAAATTTAGATTCTCGATTTTATGTGAACTCAACTGTTAGGTTTAATTTTAAGTTAGATTAATTTTTCAAATTCAAAACCTGGTGAAGTGCAATAAATTTTTTATTTGGGTTATCTAACTGATATGGATTGTATTTTTTATTTTTATGCATTTTTGGTACGAATAGATATAAAGTTTCACATAATAGTGATTCATTGAAATTTGAGACATATCGAAGAAAATAATTAAAGAAGTATTGAAACATTATACTTACAATGAAGTTTATTTCAATTATAAATTATGTTATATCACTATTATCATTCTAAGTTCCTTTCTCATTTTTTAATCATAAATTCTACATTATTATTATTATTATTATTATTATTATTTTTTTTTTATTAGGGGAAAGTATGAAAAAAATGCTTATGGTTTGTTCAATTTGCAAATAGAGGCATGTGGTTTAAAAGTTCACAAATAAAGGTATGTGGTATGGTTTATTTAGAAAACAAAGTATTACAATTACACAATTAAGTTCTAATTACAACCAAATAAAGGTTTGTGGCATGTGGTTTAACACAACCACCGAAAAAGCAACTTACTAAATCGAAACAATGAATAATATGGTGGAATTTTACGTTTTTTACTAATTTGACAGTTTGTGAACTAAAGTAATATTTAAGTTCATTTTACACAATTAAAATTTGATTTTGGAATCCGTTTTATGTCAATAAATAAATGTAATTGAAAACAAATAATAAATGCTCTTAATTATCATCAATTACTTATAAGTTTAATTTTAAATACTTTGTTTTGTAAAAAAAAGCATATCACGTACCTCTATTTGTAAACTTTTAAACCACGGACCTCTATTTGCAAACAAGGCAAACCACGAGCATTTTTTTTCGTACTTTTCCCTTATTATTATTATCAAGATGTTAAGTTTTTTTCCCCACTCCTCTAGACAAAGAGATTGTAAGTGTCCAATTATTCTTGAAGAATTTGGATTACGCTAGATATAAACTCAAAATGAAGGTAAATAAAAATAAATTTTGATGCTCAAAATCTGAAAATGTAAATTAATTATGGGATATTGAGACAATTGTAACACATGCCTATATAATTATTAACCATTATATTGTGGTTTGCAAAATTGTTATTATTTCAAGAGTTTTTAACAGATGAAAATGAAACATGATTATAGGACAAAATTAAATATTAATTAGAGCAATTATGCTCAAAATTATCGCCCAGATTTGGAAAAATGAAAATTTTACCGATCACATGTACCGATCTGCAAAAAAATGTGAAACCACAGGGTTTTATTTGAAATTAACCCTTAAAATATTATTATTTGAATCTCTTCAATTTCTGAAAATGTTATAGCAAGTGCACTAGGTACAAGTAATATCTAGGTAAGTAGAGTATCGTTCTCCTCAGGGATTGATGAATAATTTTAATAGAAAAACCTTATAGAACAGGGTGTTCGAAATAACAGTAACTTCTTTCTTTTAGTTGGAAATGGGGTTCATATGATTTGATTAGAACAACCTAGAAGTAACAAATCTGCACAAAGTTCGTTCAGAATATAATGATTTATCATAATGAAAAGGTGGAACAAGCTAAGCCTAGCATGAACAGGGAGCTTGCATTATAACTTTTGCCTATTTATTCATGAATGGAATATGATGTGGTCAAGATGTCTCTGCTTTAGGTTCACTCAAGTCAACTCTCGTGTGCCCTTGAGATTCTAAGATTTACTACACATTCAAGCGTCCCCAAAAGTGGTTCTTTCTTACATTAAATAATAAGCAGCATTTCATTTTCAGAAAACCCTTGATATAAAACCATTATATTTCTATTTCTGATTTTACATGTTCAATGATAGATACATGAGTATGAAAGTAGTCTCCCATCATTCATAAACACTTAGATAGCAGTTAATGAAACATACATGAAAAGCATCATTGAACACACAAGGTATAAACCACATTCATTCATAAATAAGCTAAGAAAACTTACAGCTCCAGCCCTTAGCTGGCTTAGCTCATTCAATCGACTACTCACTCATAGTACATAGTGAACAGCCACAAAAGATGCAATAACTCCTCATCAATGGAGTTAGGTTAAAGTATCAGAGAGTTCTCCTTCAAGAGATGAAGCTTTGGCTCTCCAAAATTATCCAAAAAGGTAACCCCTTTTTCCTCCTCCTAATTGTCCGGTATAAATAAAGAGGAAAGGCACAAAATAGAAAAAGATTATTACAAAAGTAGATTATTCCGAAAAAGTAAAATTATTCTTCATAAATTGGTGTTGACTTTGGACACTTGAACACTCTAGGTCCTGAATTTTTCATCATGTTGCTTAGTCTATCCGTGCTACCGCCTCCCTGTTCTGCCGTCCTCAGCGCTTCTCGCCTTTACCCATCAGTCTGATGGGTCTTCTTCTACTTGTCTCCTGCAAAACAGGCTGCATGACAGCTGTTTCGTCTTGTCATTTAAAGATCTGCACAAAAAGCCTTTTAGTCCTCATTTTATATATTTAATCAATTAGCCCCTTTTTAATCAAACACGGTATGTTATTAGGGTCAAGTATGAACCCATCAACAATGAAAGAAAATGAAGAACAAATTGATTGAATGTTTTGATGGGATAATACATGATGAAAATAAAAGAATTCATCACCTTAAGCTGATTCAATTGGATATATTGGGTTATTGTAACCTAATAAATAATTGAATTTGAATATATTTGTGATCATGAAATTTCATCAAGCAAAATGATTATCATCAAGATAAATTTGTATCTGATTCTTATGGGTTTTGTTTTATGTAATTGAAGTTTTTTAATGCAAAGGCTAAATGTATACATGTAACATATTGAATTGATGAAGTCTCTTCATGCACAACATTAAAAAATATTGATTGCAATAATTTATAGCATAATAATTTTTTTTTTAAAGTTGTACGCAATACACTTATATTAAACAAAGGAAGATTACATTAAAGAGAAAGGAAAACCCTCAACACACCCCGCCCCATGTGATTCGAACCCATGACCTCTAGGGTCATAGATATAGCATAATAAATTGATGTTGCTTCCATTTCAACATAGATTGTAATTTTTTTGTGTTGTAGATACAATGTTGAATTAGAATTGTAGTTTAACTAAAGCGAGAAAAAAAATATTTATACAATATAAGCTCATTTAGACTATTGTAAACTACTTTAAGAAAAATAAGTAACCAATTATATTATTTACAATGAAAACTCCATATTATATTTTTTAATGCAGGAATTTATAAAGTTTATGAAGCCAAATGTTGTATGAAGCAAATGTTGTATGAAGCGAAATGTTGTTTGAATCATTATACTCCGTTTTTCAAATAAAATAAAATATTAACTACTTTTTTAATGAAAAATATTAACTACTTATTGCTTTACTTTATAATCTAACTAATAAAAATATTATTTTCAATACAATTACTATACATACATATATTAAATTTGTCGTTAACTATTTTTTTTTAAGAACCAAAAATTAGACAAATTTATTTTTTTTTTGTAAATTTAACTTATTTTAAAACAAACCTGGCGCAAGAAGACGAATCTGGCAAACCTGGCTCCTGCTAAAAACAGAAGACAGGATTGGCCTGCAGTTTTGAAAGCTGACCAAGCAATGACGAAAGGAGACTGTTTCCCCACAATGGCTATGTCGGAATTCAAATCATTGGCACCCCAAAGATTGCTATAAAAAGGCCAATTCATCACTTGTATCATACAAGATAGATATACAGACAAGCAAATCTTCACTAAGTCAAAGATCCAAAATAGAAGCTGTCTGAAAAGAAAAAAAGCAAGCTCTTACACCAAACTCCAATCATTGTGTAAAAGTCTAGAGTGATTTTATTCATCTAAAGTGTTCTTCATTTAGTGAGAACAATTCTTGTATCATTTGTAAAAGGTTAGAAGAGTGAAGCTGAGTACTCGGTTATAGTACTCAATGGTAGAGAGAAGATGAATACTCGGTTATAGTATTCAGTGGTAGATAGGACTGAGTAGACGAATAGAGGACGGTACTCTTGCATACTCAGTTGCTATTGTAAAAGGTTTGTGCTCTACCTTTAAAGAGCTCAGTAGAGGATTGAAAAAGCTCGGAGGGATTTTGGGGACTGGACGTATGCGGAGAGGCTGAACTAGGATAAGTCTGCTGAGTAACTTCTAACCCTTTCTCTTGATATATATATATATATGTGTGTGTGTGTGTGTGTGTTGCTTGCTTAAAATTACTCAGTAAATAATTTGTACAAGCTGAAGCTGAGTAATCTGAGTGCTGAGTTGGAAACTGACGTAAGTGTTACTTCCCAACTCACAACTAAAACAGCTCTAGTCAGCATCTGATTAAAGCTGTCTCACACCACACTCAGCCTTGCTGACCGGAAACTAAGTTAAGTTATCAAACATTCAATTAAGTCAGCATTATTAAGCAAAAAAGTTATATCAGTTCCTAACCCCCCTGGAACTAATCCTATCACGTTACACGGGACCGACAGCAAAAAGTCAACAGGCTAACTTGTTACAGGAAGGGACTGCAATAGGCTTAATGTCACAGTCTCCTTGTGATGTTGAAGGAGGAGAATATAAGGATATGTTTGAAAGAGGAATGAGTCAATTTATACAAAAGGAAATGCAAAGGTACTTTTCCAAAGGGAAGATGGAAGGAGATTTTACTGCATTTGCCAATGAATGTAGTGGTAATGATCGTTTTCTTGCTTTTACTTCTGCCATTAAATTGTTGACTATTGATAATATGTGGATCATTGATTCTGGAGCCAGTACACATGTGTCATGAAATGTCATTTTTCACTTCACTATGTAAAATTGATCATCCTAGGGTGGTGTTCCTGCCTGATGGATCCAAACAAGTTATTACTCATGTTGGACCAGTGCTGGTTACTCTAAAATTGTTGTTGAAGAATGTCCTGTTTGTTCCAACTTTCAAATACAACTTAATGTCTGTTGGGAGGCTGCTTATGGATAATGAGGTGAGCATTCAATTTTCTATTACACACTGTGTATTACAGGACCTGGCCTCTAAGGCAGAGATTGCTCGAGGAGCATTGATGGATGGTTTGTATCAATTGCAACAAATGAAGGTTAGCATAGCCACGACATCACTTTCAGCTTGTTCCACAGTTCACAGTTCATCTGTTGCGTTATCTGGTATGATATCTCTTGATATGCTTTGGCACATTAGATTAGGTCATGTCTCTTCGCATAAGTTGTGGCACATGCCTGATCTGAATTGTAAAGTTGATGATGTAGTATGTGAAGTGTGTCACAAAGCTAAACAACATAGAATTAGTTTTGGTCTTAGTGCCATTAAAACTACCAGAATTTTTGAGTTAATTCACACTGATGTATCGGGTCCCTAAAGACAAGTTTCTTTATCAGGAGCACAGTATATGCTTACAGTAGTTGATGATTTTTGCATAATTACATGGTCCTATTTGTTCCAGAAAAAAGACCAGGTAGAAACTTTGTTAAGCAATTTTATCAATATGGCACATACACAGTTTGAGGCAAAAATTAAAGTTCTTCGCACAGATAATGGAACAGAGTTCATTAGCGCTAAAACATAAGATATTTTGCACAATTTTGGCATCATACATCAGAAAACATGCAGTTACACACCACAGCAAAATGGTGTTGTTGAACGAAGACATAGATTTTTAGCTGAAACTGCAAGAGCATTGTTATTCCAAGCTAATCTTTCCAATAATTTTTGGGGAGAGGTCATACTACATGCCACTTTTCTAATCAATTTGTTGCCTACTAAGGTACTTAATTCGTAGAGTCCACATGAAGTATTCTATGGTAAGTCACATGTGTTATCAGTGTTGAAGTGCTTTGGTTGCCTTTGTTTTGTGACTGATATTTCTCCATAGAAAGATAAGTTTTCTCCAAGTGCATTCAAGGGTATTTACTTAGGCAACTCTGCAGGACAAAATGGTAGTAAAGTGTACAACTTCCTTACTCACAAGGTTTGTGTTTCCAGGGACGTGCAGTTTTATGAACATATCTTCCCTAGTTATCCCAATCCTAAATCAGCTCCTAGCCTGACTGCAAACATCTTGATCCTACCCAATCTTAGTTCTCATATAGAAAATTTTGACCTTTATCCTATCTCTCAATCTCATATTCCTGCTTCTTCTTCTAACACACCTACATCCCTTAATTCTCCTAATTCTCCTAGTTCTCCTAATTATCCTAATTCTCAACCAACTACACCCATTTGTTCATCTAAACCATCAAGCCCCTCCATAAATCTTTTAAACAATACAACAGACTCCAATGCATCCCGGCCACCTATTGCTGAAAGAAACTCTACCAGAACTAGTAGACAACCTGAATGGCTTAATGATTTTGTGGTGAATGTGGTTGATGAGTATTCAATGTTGAGCAGTATTTCTCAAACAACATTTTTGACCAATATTGTTAAAATTAAGGAACCAAGTAGCTTTTCTGAAGCAAACAAACAAGTTGAGTGGCCGGATGATATGAAAATAGAAATAGAAGCTTTAGAAAGCAATGGCACATGGGAACTCACTATATTACCAGATGGGAAACAAACTATTACAAGAAAGTGGGTATTTCGTATCAAATACAATCCAGATGGGACAGTTGAGAGATTCAAGGTAAGGTTGGTTGCAAGGGGGTATGACCAGAAGTATGGAGTGGACTATACTGAAAGCTTTTCTCCAGTTACTAAAACAGTTACAGTGAGACTGTTTCTTGCTATAACTGCTGCTAAACAATGGCAAATACATCAAGTTGATGTAAATACTGCGTATCTTCACGGTTTTGTAGATGAAGACATATACATGGTTCAACCGGCTGGTTATGATAAAGCTAATCCAGGACAAGTTTGTAAACTTAGAAAATCCCTATATGAGCTGAAGCAAGCTGGGAGGCAATGGTATAAAGAGTTTACACATTCTTTACTGCAGCTAGGTTTTCAGAAATCTATCAATGATTATTGTTTGTTTACTAGGGAATTGGATGGTCATTTTATGGTGATAGTCATTTTATGGTTTTGGTCCTAAAAATAGAAGTAATTTTGTTCGGTTTTTGGACCGAACAAGACCATGCTAACCTCTAACCATAGGAGCAAAAGAGAATAAATGAGTTAATGAGTTTTAATTATCTCTATATAATTAGTACTATATATTAACATATTATTTATTGTCAATTAATAGCTCATCAATTAAAGTAATAAAAGAAAGTAAAAGTTAGAGGAAGATGAAAAAACACAAAGCGAAAATCATTATATTCAATAGCCACTGAAAATCAAAGTCCTCATCGACATTTAATTTTGATTATGTATTAGTTTTGTTCTTAATCTTATAATTTTGTTCTTACTTCAAACAGTATATAGTCTTATAATTTTGTTCTTACTTCATTAAGAGATTCAAATTTATTTGAAAGCTATTTCCATTGATAAACTGTATTAATAGCATTTTCTTCAAGAATTGTCAGAATTTAGAATTTGATATCTTCAATTAAAGAAATATGATGGAAATAGAAGAGGCATGGACAACTGAAATAGGAAAAAGCAAATGTGTAAAAAATTATAGGAAATCGTTATGTTTCCCAATGTAATTATTGATTTTTTTCATAAGTAGTTATTTTGTTCTCAATTAACTTAAAATTATCTAAAACAAAATATTAATATAATTACATGCAAATGATATATAATTAAAAATGAAATAAAAAATTAAATTTCTTTAGCAACGCGGGAACAATACTAGTTTTTATTTATTCGAAAACCTCTAAAATATTTATTGTATAATTAATTTATTTATTTTTATTTCACATCATTTTTTTATGAAAATGCGTACATCATTTCATAGATAAGAAAAGAAGTACAATAAGAAAAGTAAAGAATAAAACCTTACATAAGTACAGACTATGCCTAGTACATAATCCATAAAGGTAAGAAAATGACTATAAAGAGCAAAATAGATCATTAAATGTACAAATAAAACAAACAACATATGAAACATATATTTCTTGAAACTCCAAATTTGCAGAACAACATATCTGTAATCCAATCTTCAAACTCTTCTGATTCTTCGGATATGGGTCATTTCTTTTGCAACCACGTAGATTTAGTGATCTGCGAATAAAATCTACCATTTCTTCTCTTGCTAAATCAGAAAATGTTTCAAATGAAAAGATAATAAACAACATATGTAATTCAAGCGGATTAAGAGATCCGGTAAAATATATGCAATCCAACTAAAATAGACTTAATGAAATAGTTGAAAACTCCCTTCCTGGCACGGTAACAATCTAAAATTAATAAAATTAAGTTAGAACAAAAGTTTAAAAGATTGGATTGTTAACGAATTTAAAGAAATTTAATTGTTTATCCACGAATCTATTGTTCGATTATAAATAAAAATGAGAGAACTTATTATTTTCTTAAAAAAAAGTTAACATTGGAAGCTACTAAGGTCAGCAACTGAACTTAAATTCTACTATTCCAACGGACACTATTAAAAAAAAGTCTGTTACGATGGACGCTAAAATTTTATAGTTGAACGACGTTTTTAGCGTCCCTAAACAATTACCTACGCTTTTAAAAACATTGTAACAAGTGTTTTTAAATCGTATGTCGTTAATTTTAACAGTACATAAAACCTTGTGTGGATAAATTTAATCTAACGACATATATATACAAGCATCGTCATTGCTACCAACGCTTACATTTTTAACATCATAATAATTTTCATATTATTTATTTTTTTATTTTTTGAAATTTCATTATGTTGTAGCAAATCTTCGCAAAGTTAACCACATGTAACTTTTATTATGTCATTATTTTGTTTCTGAAAATATTCAAAACGGCTTGAATGCAACAGCACTTAGATTTAAAAACATATCCAAATTCGCGATACTTAAATATACAACGTCTACATTTAGGTAAACAAGAATCCATCATGTCCCAAACACAACTACATTATCATGTCCTTAGTATAACGATATTTTCATAAATAAGTTCCTTAAATATTTTCGAAAATATGATATTGTTAGAATTTTCGTTTCGAAGTTAAAGTAAATATGATCACATAGTACGTATGCATTCCATATTAGATGGCTCTATATTCATATTTGAGACTCTACCAACTTACAGCCATAATTGAAGTCTCAAATGTTCAAATTCATTTTTTCTTCTATCACTTTTCCCTTTCCTTTCTTAACAGATAAAAAAAAAGGTTTTTATAACTTGTCTTAAATGTAACTATTAAAGTTACTTAAGGTACTTTAGTTATGAAAAAATACGAGAGTTGAGTTACTTTACTTATGAGAAGTTATGAAAGTTAAGTTACATTCTTAATTAGCCATTAAGAGTTATTAAGTTTTATTCACTAGGTTTGTAATAGTTATATTTTCATGTAGTATAAATAGTTATCTTGTATATCTAAAAGTGAATAAGCTTAAATTAAAAAAGAAATAAAATTAAGAAAAGCTTCCTCCTCTCTTTCTTTCATTTTTTTTATATTTTTCTTTTCTCTCCAACATATGCCGTCTATAATTCTTTTTGCTCTACGATAAAGGTTCTAATTCAAATCCAATAGAATGATACAAAAGATTGCAAGCAGTTCTGAAAGCGATAATGCTTCGTCGCACAAAAGGTACACAAATTGATGGGGAATATATTGATTATTACACTACCACCCAAACGGGTAAAACTGAGAAAAGTGGATTTTAGTGATGAAGAGCCGAACTTTTACTCAAGACTGATGGCTGAATATTCACATGATCAATTTAGAGAATATGCAGCTGCTGGAACAGTAAAATTCACTAAAATCAGCCTTCAGCCTTGAGTAGAAGTCCGACTCTTCATCACTAAAATCCACTTTTCTCAGTTTTACCCGTTTAGGTGGTAGTTTAATAATGGTTCCCCATCAATTTATTTACCTTTTGTGTGACGAAGCATTATGACTTTCAGAACTGCTTGCAATCTTTTGTACACTTCTGTTGGATTTCTTTGAATTGGAACCTTTATAGTAGAGCAGAAAGTATAGATTTATATGCTTATCAAGAGGTAGGGGCAGAAATTCGAGTCGTGGACATAGGCACCTAACCGAGGTAGAGGCAGGGTTTGTAATGATCCCAAGAGTTGATTTACGGCCATAGACTTAAGTTTTTTTACTCTTCAATAGAAATCACAACAAAGTCAAATTTTGAAATCAAGGAAGGAAGAATTTTTTTAATCACTCGAACACCTTCCATCTTATCTCCATATTTATTCAATTGATTAACAGTTTTCTGGACTCTGGACCCTGTTGAAATACTCTTCAATGGGTTCAGAGTCGTGCATCTTGAGATTTTCATATTCACCTCTCACAATTTGTATACATACTATAATTATTTTATCTTTCCCTTTAAAGGAATTCTCAAGAATTTCTGATACATCCTTTGCAGTAACATCAGGAGAAATATTTTTAAACATTTTGTCATCCAAACATATATGGATACAAGTGAGCGCTTACTGGTCTTTCTTTTTATCCTTCACTGAGCTATCATTACTGCCTCATTTTCTGGTTGTACATAACTATTTTCAACAATCTCTTATACATCTGTAATAGAATTTTTGTTTGTGTGTTTACTTTATGTGTCCACTTTGAATATTGGAACATGGTGCTTGATATTCTAACTTGGGATGAAAAATGTGTCATTTCAGGAACTGAATGCTCAAAAGGGGGAACCAATAGAATGTAAGAGAGTAAGTAGGAACTAGGTATTGGCAACAGAGTAGATGGGGCAATCCTTATACTATTGGCAAAGTCATTTCTTTTATCCGGAATGCGACATCTATACTGTATATAATACTGGAAGCAGAGAGAAATGAGGAGAAGTGTTTTAGAAATATTTTTTATAAGTTGTCAACGTAGTAAAAAATCAAAATAAAAAATATTTAATTAATTAATAATAATAGAAAGAAAATTGAAAAGTAATTTATATATATTTATAATTTTTAATAATAATAAATATTTATCAAACCGTTAATTAAAGTAATAAAAGAAAGTAGGAGTTACACAAAGATGAAAAAACATAAAGGGAAGGAAATCCAAAAGTTACAAATAAATTTATATATAAAGCATTATAGATAGTATTCTACCATTATATTCATTGATCACCGAAAACCACAGTCTTCATCAACCTTTAATTTTGGTGATGTATTATTTTTGTTTTTCATACTCTTATAATATAGTTTTATAATTTTGTTCTTAATTTAAATAATATAATCTTATAATTTTATTCTTACTTCATTAGAAGGTTCAGATCTATTTAGAAGCGGTTTCCATTGATAAATTATTTAATAGCATTTTCTTCTAGGATTTAGAAAATTCAAACTTTAATATCTCCGATTGAAGAAATTCGATAGAAATAGAAGATGGGTGGACAACTAAAATCGGATAACGCAAAGTGTCAAAAATTATAGGAAATCCTTATATTTCTGAAGGTAATTATTCGATTTTTTCATATAAAGTAGTTATTTTGTTCTCAATTGTGTTGGTGCTTTATTTTTATAACACAATAGTTGTTATAGTTTTATTTTTTAGAGATGAAATTTCATTTCTGCCGTTACCCATGTTCCATATCTCTCGCTATCTTATCCATGACTAAAATAAAGATTTTGTACATTTGCATTCTTTTCTAGTATATGTTGCTAGGTGTAATCGTTTCAATTGTCAACTCTAACTAAAATTTAGATTCTCGGTTTTATGTGAACTCAACTGTTAGGTTTAATTTTAAGTTAGATTAATTTTTCAAATTTAAAACCTGGTGAAGTGCAATAAATTTTTTATTTGGGTTATCTAACTGATATGGATTGTATTTTTTATTTTTATGCATTTTGGTACGAATAGATATAAAGTTTCACATAATAGTGATTCATTGAAATTTGAGACATATCGAAGAAAATAATTAAAGAAGTATTGAAACACTATACTTACAATGAAGTTTATTTCAATTATAAATTATGTTATATCACTATTGTCATTCTAAGTTCCTTTCTCATTTTTTAATCATAAATTCTACATTATTATTATTATTATTATTATTATTATTATTATTAGGGGAAAGTTTGAAAAAAATGCTTGTGGTTTGTTCAATTTGCAAATAGAGGCATGTGATTTAAAAGTTTACAAATAAAGGTATGTGGTATGGTTTATTTAGAAAACAAAGTATTACAATTACACAATTGAGTTCTAATTACAACCAAATAAAGGTTTGTGGCATGTGGTTTAACACAACCACCGAAAAAAGCAACTTACTAAATCGAAACAATAAATAATATGGTGGAATTTTACGTTTTTTACTAATTTGACAGTTTGTGAACTAAATTAATATTTAAGTTCATTTTACACAATTAAAATTTGATTTTGGAATCCGTTTTATGTCAATAAATAAATGTAATTGAAAACAAATAAAAAATGCTCTTAATTGTCATCAATTACTTATAAGTTTAATTTTAAATACTTTGTTTTGTAAAAAAAAGCATATCACGTACCTCTATTTGTAAACTTTTAAACCACGGACCTCTATTTGCAAACAAGGTAAACCACGAGCATTTTTTTCGTACTTTGCCCTTATTATTATTATCAAGATGTTAAGTTTTTTTCCCCACTCCTCTAGACAAAGAGATTGTAAGTGTCCAATTATTCTTGAAGAATTTGGATTACGCTAGATATAAACTCAAAATGAAGGTAAATAAAAATAAATTTTGATGCTCAAAATCTGAAAATGTAAATTAATTATGGGATATTGAGACAATTGTAACACATGCCTATATAATTATTAACCATTATATTGTGGTTTGCAAAATTGTTATTATTTTAAGAGTTTTTAACAGATGAAAATGAAACATGATTATAGGACAAAATTAAATATTAATTAGAGTAATTATGCTCAAAATTATCGTCCAGATTTGGAAAAATGAAAATTTTACCGATCACATGTACCGATCTGCAAAAAATGTGAAACCACAGGGTTTTATTTGAAATTAACCCTTAAAATATTATTATTTGAATATCTTCAATTTCTGAAAATGTTATAGCAAGTGCACTAGGTACAAGTAATATCTAGGTAAGTAGAGTATCGTTCTCCTCAGGGATTGATGAATAATTTTAATAGAAAAACCTTATAGAACAGGGTGTTCGAAATAACAGTAACTTCTTTCTTTTAGTTGGAAATGGGTTTCATATGATTTTATTAGAACAACCTAGAAGTAACAAATCTTCAGAAAGTTCGTTCAGAAAATAATGATTTATCATAAGGAAAAGGTGGAACAAGCTAAGCCTAGCATGAACAGGGAGCTTGCATTATAACTTTTGCCTATTTTTTCATGAATGGAATATGATGTGGTCAAGATGTCTCTGCTTTAGGTTCACTCAAGTCAACTCTCGTGTGCTCTTGAGATTCTAAGATTTACTACACATTCAAGCGTCCCCAAAAGTGGTTCTTTCTTACATTAAATAATAAGCAGCATTTCATTTTCAGAAAACCCTTGATATAAAACCATTATATTTCTATTTCTGATTTTACATGTTCAATGATAGATACATGAGTATGAAAGTAGTCTCCCATCATTCATAAACACTTAGATAGCAGTTAATGAAACATACATGAAAAGCATCATTGAACACACAAGGTATAAACCACATTCATTCATAAATAAGCTAAGAAAACTTACAGCTCCAGCCCTTAGCTGGCTTAGCTCATTCAATCGACTACTCACTCATAGTATATAGTGAACAGCCACAAAAGATGCAATAACTCCTCATCAATGGAGTTAGGTTAAAGTATCAGAGAGTTCTCCTTCAAGAGACGAAGCTTTGGCTCTCCAAAATTATCCAAAAAGGTAACCCGTTTTTCCTCCTCCTAATTGTCCGGTATAAATAAAGAGGAAAGGCACAAAATAGAAAAAGATTATTACAAAAGTAGATTATTCCGAAAAAGTAAAATTATTCTTCATAAATTGGTGTTGACTTTGGACACTTGAACACTCTAGGTCCTGAATTTTTCATCATGTTGCTTAGTCTATCCGTGCTACCGCCTCCCTGTTCTGCCGTCCTCAGCGCTTCTCGCCTTTACCCATCAGTCTGATGGGTCTTCTTCTACTTGTCTCCTGCAAAACAGGCTGCATGACAGCTGTTTCGTCTTGTCATTTAAAGATCTGCACAAAAAGCCTTTTAGTCCTCATTTTATATATTTAATCAATTAGCCCCTTTTTAATCAAACACGGTATGTTATTAGGGTCAAGTATGAACCCATCAACAATGAAAGAAAATGAAGAACAAATTGCTTGAATGTTTTGATGGGATAATACATGATGAAAATAAAAGAATTCATCACCTTAAGCTGATTCAATTGGATATATTGGGTTATTGTAACCTAATAAATAATTGAATTTGAATATATTTGTGATCATGAAATTTCATCAAGCAAAATGATTATCATCAAGATAAATTTGTATCTGATTCTTATGGGTTTTGTTTTATGTAATTGAAGTTTTTTAATGCAAAGGCTAAATGTATACATGTAACATATTGAATTGATGAAGTCTCTTCATGCACAACATTAAAAAATATTGATTGCAATAATTTATAGCATAATAATTTTTTTTTAAAGTTGTACGCAATACACTTATATTAAACAAAGGAAGATTACATTAAAGAGAAAGGAAAACCCTCAACACACCCCGCCCCATGTGATTCGAACCCATGACCTCTAGGGTCATAGATATAGCATAATAAATTGATGTTGCTTCCATTTCAACATAGATTGTAATTTTTTTGTGTTGTAGATACAATGTTGAATTAGAATTGTAGTTTAATTAAAGCGAGAAAAAAAATATTTATACAATATAAGCTCATTTAGACTATTGTAAACTACTTTAAGAAAAATAAGTAACCAATTATATTATTTACAATGAAAACTCCATATTATATTTTTTTAATGCAGGAATTTATAAAGTTTATGAAGCCAAATGTTGTATGAAGCCAAATGTTGTTTGAATCATTATACTCCGTTTTTCAAATAAAATAAATATTAACTACTTTTTTAATGAAAAATATTAACTACTTATTGCTTTACTTTATAATCTAACTAATAAAAATATTATTTTCAATACAATTACTATACATACATATATTAAATTTGTCGTTAACTATTTTTTTTAAGAACCAAAAATTAGACAAATTTATTTATTTTTTTTTTGTAAATTTAACTTATTTTAAAACAAACCTGGCGTAAGAAGACGAATCTGGCAAACCTGGCTCCTGCTAAAAACAGAAGACAGGATTGGCCTGCAGTTCTGAAAGCTGACCAAGCAATGACGAAAGGAGACTGTTTCCCCACAACGGCTATGTCGGAATTCAAATCATTGGCACCCCAAAGATTGCTATAAAAAGGCCAATTCATCACTTGTATCATACAAGATAGATATACAGACAAGCAAATGTTCACTAAGTCAAAGATCCAAAATAGAAGCTGTCTGAAAAGATAAAAGGCAAGCTCTTACACCAAACTCCAATCATTGTGTAAAATTCTAGAGTGATTTTATTCATCTAAAGTGTTCTTCATTTAGTGAGAACAATTCTTGTATCATTTGTAAAAGGTTAGAAGAGTGAAGCTGAGTACTCGGTTATAGTACTCAGTGGTAGAGAGAAGCTGAATACTCGGTTATAGTATTCAGTGGTAGATAGGATTGAGTAGACGAATAGAGGACGGTACTCTTGCATACTCAGTTGCTATTGTAAAAGGTTTGTGCTCTACCTTTAAAGAGCTCAGTAGAGGATTGAAAAAGCTCGAAGGGATTTTGGGGACTGGACGTATGCGGAGAGGCTGAACTAGGATAAGTCTGCTGAGTAACTTCTAACCCTTTCTCTTGATTTATATATATATATATATATATGTGTGTGTGTGTGTGTGTGTGTGTGTGTGTGTGTTGCTTGCTTAAAATTACTCAGTAAATAATTTGTACAAGCTGAAGCTGAGTAATCTGAGTGTTGAGTTGGAAACTGACGTAAGTGTTACTTCCCAACTCATAACTAAAACAGCTCTAGTCAGCATCTGATTAAAGCTGTCTCACACCACACTCAGCCTTGCTGACCGGAAACTAAGTTAAGTTATCAAACATTCAATTAAGTCATCATTATTAAGCAAAAAAGTTATATTAGTTCCTAACCCCCTCTGGAACTAATCCTATCACGTTACACGGGACCGACAGCAAAAGGTCAATAGGCTAACTTGTTACAGGAAGGGACTGCAATAGGCTTAATGTCACAGTCTCCTTGTGATGTTGAAGGAGGAGAATATAAAGATATGTTTGAAAGAGGAATGAGTCAATTTATACAAAAGGAAATGCAAAGGTACTTTTCCAAAGGGAAGATGGAAGGAGATTTTACTGCATTTGCCAATGAATGTAGTGGTAATGATCGTTTTCTTGCTCTTACTTCTGCCATTAAATTGTTGACTATTGATAATATGTGGATCATTGATTCTGGAGCCATGTTGAGCGATTTTCGCAAGTGCACGGTATACGCTTATAGTAATAAAAGATATCGATCCCACAGGGAACGTTTTTTAACAAAACTTATTTATAATCGGTTAAATTTACTTTAAGGTTTATAATATGGGAAAATCGTTTAATCGGGTTTGGTTTAGAAATTGCTAGAATAAGAATTAGATTAGAATATGAAGATGTTAGAAAATATCTGATTTAAGAATGAATTTGCAAAACAGGAACGTTTTAGTACTTTAGAAAAGTAAACAAGTATATTTGTTTGCATTAAGCAAAGAAAACAACTTTAAACTTTGTACGAATTATAAAGATGAAATAAATGACGGAACCTCTAATTAATTGGCTTTGAACATGACAAAACCCTCTCGGGATAAATTGCCCTTAATCAAATTAAAACTCTTTCGAGATAATAATTTGCCTAAGTGTTCAACAAAGTTTCCTTGTAAAGATTTTGGATTAAATACGTTTTAATGAAAACACCAGCAGTCACTTTAGTGGATTGGTTACCATAAGTGCTGCATAAAAATCTATCGAATAGAACGGACTTTATTAGATGAAATATAAATTGATACAAGTTTACAGAGAACATAGAGCATTCAATTCTTCGACGGCGTGCAAGTGAACGGGTTGTCAATCCTTTCCTTGGGTTTCGTTAGAGTTTGTCAGGCTCAGGGGCGAATCCTCTACTCAATCTTCTCGCTGAATCTTCGTAATAGAGACTGGGTCGGTCCACTACCAAAATTTAAACTAAACTGGAACAATGTCTAAACGCTACTGAATTTGTTATTATTTTGTAAACAATGTGTGTACATCATATTGCTTTTGAACAGAATCGAAATCTAACTTCTGAATCACTTGATTCGGAATTTCTGCATAAATTCTACACTAATCTCTTTCTTCTACACATATAACTTTTCTTTTTTCCATTTTTTCAACTCTCTATCAACTCTTTATTTATAGATGTTGAAGAGTCTTGATTGAAGTGTCGTGTCCGTTGTGAAGGATCGTGTCCGCTGCAAAAGGACGCCTTTATCCACCCGAACGATCACGTTCTGTCGAAAACGAAAGTGTGTAATAGGCTTCTAAAATCTCCTGCTCGTACCGAGAATTATTAAATTCTCTACCGAGAATGGGGGAGCAACAATTGTACTTCGGAGTTCGTGCAAAATTCTGCTTTATAGGTAGTTTCTGTTCGTGCGAAATTTCAAGTTCATGCGTAGTTCTCGAAGTTCGGGCACGTCACCAGATCCTATTGACCCAGAAATTGAAAGAACTCTTAAAAAGAACAAGAGAGAAAAGAAAAAGAAAAACAAAACCCCAATAAAAACTAAAATTACCGAGCCAGAAGTTATGGCCACACTTATGGATTACGCTAGGCCAGGAGTGGCCGGTGTAACAAACAGTATAGTTAGACCCCAAATTAATGCAAACCAATTTGAAATTAAGCCTGCGTTGCTTAATATGTTGCAAAATAATGTAACGTTTTACGGGTTACCTAACGAAAATCCTAATACCCATTTGACAAATTTCTTAGAAATTTGTGACACTTTTAAAATACCAAATGTGACTGCAGAAGCAATCAATCTTCGCCTTTTTCCTTTTACTTTGAAGGATCGAGCCAAAGAATGGTTAACTTCTATGCCAGCAGCATCAATTGAGACTTGGGAGCAATTAGCCCAAGCATTTTTATCAAAATTCTTCCCTTTAGCAAAAACCGCAAGAGTCATTAAAGAGTTAACGTCTTTTTCTCAAAATGATAGTGAAACTCTTTATGAGGCTTGGGAACGTTTTAAAGAACTTCAACGTTTATGCCCACACCACCAATTGCCCGCTGAACTTTTAATGCAAACATTTTATAATGGACTAAATCCTACAACTAGAGGTTCATTGGACGCTATGTGTGGAGGGTTATTCATGAAGAAAACATCTGCCCAAGCAAGAGAACTTTTGGAGGAAATGGCAATCAACAGCAGTATGTGGCCCGCGGAACGTGGACACCTGCCATCATCGAAACCATCATCCTCAACTACATCATCAGTTAAAGGTATAGTAAATCTTGATCCAGTAGCGATGTTGCAAGCCCAATTTTCTGCCTTGTCGCATAAAATTGATAGGTTTATGGCACCGTGTGATCTTAATGGTCAACCAATCCAAACAGATGTGGATTACGAAGGTATGAGTGAGATTGAACAGGTAAATTTTGTCCAAGGGCAAAACCAAAATAATAACCCTTATTCCAATACATATAATCCTGGATGGAGAAATCATCCTAACTTTAACTGGAGAGACAATAATAATATTAATGCTAATCAAAATCGCACTACCAATTATCAAAATCAATCAAGAGACACGATTAGAACTTTATCTTCTAAAATCGACAAATTTATTGATGCTATGAGCGGAAAAATAAGTAATCACGACGATGGTTTTAAACGGATCGAGAATAAATTCGATCAGCTTATTAAAAACTAATCATCTAGCATCCATAATTTGGAGATTCAAATTGGACAACTCGCTAAATCAATTCCATCCCGCAAAGAGGGAAGTCTTCCAAGCCATATGGAAGAAAATCCGAAAGAGCATGTTAAGGCTATCACTCTTCGTTCAGGGAAAAATTACTTAGGCCCGGAAATGCCCGGAAATTCGACTTTACCTGGAACTGATTTACCACCCAAACCACCTTTTCCACACAAAGTCCGCAACAAGGACTATGATAAACAACTTTTAACATTTTTAGACAAACTTAAGAATTTGCATATTAATTTAACGTTTATGGATGCAATTACGCAAATTCCCAAGTATGGTAAATTCCTCAAAGATTTAATTTCAAAGAAAATCAGTTGGGAAGGAATTTCATCCATTTCACTAACTGAAGATTGTAGTTCGATTGTGTCAAGCAATTTGCCCACGAAACTCAAAGATCCCGGATGTTTTACCATTCCGTGTAAATTGGGAGATATAGAATTTCCAAGTTGTCTTTGTGATTTAGGAGCAAGCATTAACTTGATGCCATTATCTATGTTTAATAAGTTAGGTTTAGAAGAAGACATCAAAAATACCAATATGGTTTTGCAATTAGCGGATCAAACCACTAAAAGACCATACGGTATAATTGAGGATGTTTTAGTTAAAGTTGACAAATTTATTTTTCCTACCGATTTCGTTATTTTAGATTTTGCTTATGATGTAAATTGTCCGCTGATCTTTGGTAGACCGTTCATGAACACGGGACGTGCTCTAGTTGATGTTTTGGAAGGGAAAGTAGTTTTACGAATAGGAGATGATAAGATTGAGTTTGATATGAACCAGGCGATGAAATATCCTATGGAAGATTTCGCTTGTATGAAACTTGATTTAATTGAAGAATGTGTAAAAGACATTGTTCAAAAAGAAGAAATAATAGAACCTATAATGAGTGAGGAACTAGAAGATAAGGACCCAGAACCTTTAATTCGAGAAGATGGACCAGTTCCGCCTTCAATTGTAGTTCCACCTAAATTAGAACTTAAGGAATTACCAGGTCATTTGAGGTACGCTTTCTTAGGCGAAGGCGATTCTCTACCTATAATTATCTCTAACAAGTTGACACAAGTTCAAGAAGAAAAATTGAAAGAAGTTGTTAGAAATAGGATAGGAAGTATGGGTTGGCAAATTTCTGACTTAAAAGGTATTAATCCAAGTATTGTAATGCATAGAATTCATTTAGAAGAAGATAAGCCACCTAAAGCGGATAGGCAAAGACGCCTAAATCCGAACATGAAAGAAGTAGTAAAAAATGAGATTACTAAACTTTTGGACAATGGAATTATCTACCCTATCCCGGATAGTGAATGGGTTAGTCCAATCCATTGTGTACCTAAAAAGGGAGGCATAACAATTGTAAGAAATGAAGAAAGAGAATTAATACCCACATGAACCACCATTGGTTGGAGAGTTTGTATAGATTATAGAAATCTAAATAAAGCAACTAGGAAAGATCATTTTCCTCTTCCTTTCATTGATCAAATGATCGAAAGGATAGCTGGTCATGCTTTCTACTGTTTTCTTGATGGTTACTCCGGATTCTTTCAAATATACATTTACCCGGATGACCAAGATAAAACAACCTTCACATGTCCTTACGGAACATTTGCATATAGAAGAATGCCATTTGGTCTATGTAACGCACCTGCAACATTTCAGCGTTGTATGACTGCGATTTTTAATGATTTCATTGAAGATATCATGGAAGTTTTTATGGACGATTTTTCAGTTTATGGAGATTCTTTTGATTCGTGCCTAGAAAATTTGGATAAAGTTTTGTCTAGGTGTGAAGAAACAAATTTGGTATTAAACTGAGAAAAATGTCATTTCATAGTTGATGAAGGAATTGTTTTAGGTCACAAAATATCTGAAAAATGATTAGAAGTAGATAGAGCAAAAACCTCAGTAATAGAGAAATTACCCCCTCCAACTACTGTTAAGGGAGTAAGATCATTCTTACGACATGCTGGTTTTTACAGAAGATTTATTAAAAAAAATTTTGTAATTTCCAAACCACTTACTAATCTACTCATGAAAGATTCTACCTTTGATTTTAATGAAGAATGCGTTAAAGCTTTCGAAACATTGAAAACAGCTTTAGTCAGTACACCTATTATTGCTAAACCCGATTGGGATTTACCATTTGAAATTATGTGTGATGCAAGTGATTTAGCTGTCGGATGTGTTTTAGGACAAAGGAAGGATAAGAAACTTCATGTCATTTATTATGCAAGTCACACACTGTCTGGTGCACAATTAAACTACACCACAACAGAAAAAGAAATGGTAGCCGTAGTTTTTGCATGTGACAAGTTTAGGTCATACTTATTAGGTTCAAAAGTTATTATTTACACTGATCATGCAGCATTAAGATATCTATTTGCTAAAAAGGATGCAAAACCACGTCTAATTAGATGGGTTTTATTGTTACAAGAATTTGATATAGAAATAAAAGACAAAAAGGGAGTTGAAAACCTTGTCGCCGATCATCTATCGAGACTTGAAGATGAAAACGGTCCTATAGGTGAAACAACCGGTATATGAGATGATTTCCCTGATGAACACCTCTATCAAATAAAAAGTGCCATGTCACCTTGGTATGCCGATATTGCTAATTATCTTGCAGCCAATATTGTTCCGGAAGGATTAGATTTCCAGCAAAAGAAGAAATTTTTCTTCGATATTAAACAATATTTTTGGGAAGATCCTTTTCTGATGAACACCTCTATATTTTTGCATGTGACAAGTTTAGGTCATACTTATTATATATATAAAAAGTTATATGAACTTAAGTTTTGAGTATATTTTATAAGGTTTTGATTAAATCCCTTTATAAATGTATATATGTAGCTATATTAAGTAAAATTGGTTTTTACAGCTGATCGTTTCTTACTGAGATTTTTATCTCACGTTTTTAAATGTTTTAATGTTTTTAGGTGAGAAAGTACAAAATATAGAGAAGGTTACCGACCGTTTAGGCGAGGTTTGGAAGTTGGCTGCTTATTGTTAGAATTATAGTTAGAACTTTGATATTTCAATTGGAATATAATGGAGTTGGTAAATATATGTTGAGGTCCTCGAACGACTAATGTAGTAGGACTATGAATTATTTTAGAATATATATTGAAAAGGAATGCCAAAATAAATAAATAAATATAATATTATGATTTTTGGATAAATTGGAGACTCCTAAGTATTGATTATGATCTTTCTATTTCACGTCCGATGTCGATTGAGATTGTCTATGGTCGGGTGTGACATATCCCACATGGGAAACTTATGAGTTGGTTGAAAGGTTTATATTGGGTTGGACTTAATGAGATATTAAATTTTGTTTAGTGGGTTTTACAAAATATACCACGTACGCACGCTCGTTCGTTCGCACGACGTACGCCCGTCCCGATTGGACTGGGCCCGATTTGTATTTGGCCATTAAATATTTTAAACCTTTTGACTAATTCTTAAGCAGTTGAAACTCTATCTCCACTATCCCTAATTTTATTAAACAATTACGTTTTTCTCTCTTAAAAGGGAATCCTTAGCAGTTCTGTAAACACATGATTTTCGATTCTCTGATTTCTATCTCAAATATTATTTCTTCTTTGGGAATTAATTCTTGTTGTTCCTAAGCTTCGCCCTAGAGTTCACTAAGGTATGCAAACTAAGGAACTCATTGTATGGCCTGAAATAGGCACCCAAACAATGATATGAAAAGTTTAACTCTACTTTACTTTCTGATGGATACGTTGTTAATGGATCAGATACATGTGTTTATTCTAAATCATTTGGATCAAATTATGTGATTGCATGTCTTTATGTGGCTGATATGCTTATCTTGGGCACCAATTTAGGAGTAGTGAATAACACTAAAGCATTCTTATCATCACAATTTGACATGAAAGACAAGGGAAAAGCTGATGTAATTCTTGGTGTCAAAGTTACAAAAACTGAAAATGGCTTTTCTTTGGGACAATCACATTATGTTGAGAAATTATTGAAAAAGTTTGATAGTTTTGATGTAGTGCCAGCTAGAACACCATATGATCCTAGCATATGTCTTACTAAAAATAAAAGAAATAGTGTTTCACAAGAAGAATATGCTAAGATTATTGGGAGTGTTATGTTCTTAATGACTCATACTTCACCTGACATTGTATATGTTGTAAGTAAACTGAGTAAATATACTCACAATCCAAATGATGAACATTGGAATGCACTTCATCGTTTACTTCAATACTTGAAAGGTACCATGAATTTTAATTTTAATTTTAATAAATTTTCTGCTGTTTTAGAAGGATATTATGATGCAAATTGGGCATCTAAAAATGATTTGGTGTGTTCCATTAATGGTTATGTTTTTGTTTTGGGTGGTGGTGCCGTTTCTTGGAGATCATGTAAACAAACTTGTATTGCACGCTCAACTATGGAATCAGAATTTATAGCACTTGAACTAGCTAGTCAAGAAGCAGATTGGTTGAGAAGTTTATTAGCAGATGTTCCATTGTGGGGGAGATCTAATGCACCTATCTCACTTCATTGTGATTCTCAAGCAGCCATAGGTACTGCAAAAAAAGTGTCTATAACGGAAAGAAAAGACACATTCGCGTTAGACACAGTGCAATAAGACAACTCTTAAAGCATTGGGTAATTGCCTTAGATTTTGTGAGATCAGAAAAGAATCTAGCTAATCCGTTCACCAAAGGGTTACCTAGAAGAGTTGTTCTAGAAACTCGAGGGGAATGGGCCTAAAGCCCACTGATTAAAGAAAGTATGGTGGATACCATACGTGGTCAAACGAAACCATACTATCTTTTTATACACTATTCTTTTTTACCCATTCCTATGACATATGATAGTGTGTATAATCCATATCCCGTTGTGTGGTGGTTCATTTATATGAACTTGATGGATGCTCTTTTTGATGTTGAGTTATAAGAAACTCTTAATGGTCTCTTATAGAGATCATCTACATGTGTGTGAAGGTGGGTCGTCTTCTATGAAAGACATTGGGCTGTCTTTCTAGAGCACTCATGAGACCCAAGGTATGCGCATGGCCATTAAAGGCGTTATTGTTTTTATCGCGGAACAACAAAATTTTGTTTAAAGGTTTTCTTTACGTGTTGTGAGGGTCTTAGTTAGAGTTGTAGAAGTTCAAGAGCAATTCACTTCTAAAACTATAACATGTTGTCTCACATCACTATGTATCAATTCAATCGGAAGATATTGATACTTAAGTTTTTTAAATCTGTAACTTATTGTCCAGAAAAGATTTATTATTTTTCTTAAAACTGTTTTGCTATAAAGCCATTTGTGAGGGATTGTTGGAGACTTTAGGTAAAATGGCTCTTTAGTCCTTGCTTTTGCTTTGTAACTTTATGTATCACACATGGGAAACTTATGAGTTGGTTGAAAGATTTATATTGGGTTGAGCCTAATGATATATTAAATTTTGTTTAGTGGGTTTTACAAAATATACCACACGCGTGCTCGCTCGTTCATTCGCGCGACGCCTGCCCGTCCCGACTTGGCCATTAAATATTTTAAACCTTTAGACTAATTCTTAAGCAGTTGAAATCCTATCTCCACTATCTCTAATTATATTCAACAATTACGTTTTTCTTTCCACAAACGTTGTCCACTACAACGTTCGGTTTTCAAACTCAAATAAAAGGACATCCTTAGCAGTTCTATAAACACATGATTTTTCGATTCTCTGATTTTTATCTCAAATATTATTTCTTCTCTGGACATTAAATTCTTATTGTTCCAAAGCTTCTCCCTAGAGTGCACTATGTCACAGCCGACCCAAAACGGCATCGGGTATGAATAGAAAATAGGATAACCAACTTCTAACAGTCTAGAAGGCGAACCAATTTTCTACAGATAAAATTTATTTGGACTACCTAAAGTTTTATTTAATTATTTGGCTTGGACTTGATAATTCTATCAAGCTTCCTACGTATCCCGAACGTCTTTTAATCTTTAAACCGGGAATCAAAGCCACGCAGTTCTACCTATTTTAGGTAGTTCTCTTAACTTAGATAGTTCTCTTAACTTATAAACTCTTTTTAACTTATTGACACGTTGATTGATTCGCTAATAACTTAATTGTATATTTCAGTTTATTATATATAATTTAATATATATAAATCATTTTACCAAAACGAATCAAATCAAACAAAGCTTTATCAAAGCGAATCAAATCGAACAACCTTTTATCAAAACGAATCAAATTCAACAACGTTTCATCAAAACGAATCAAATCGAACAACCTTTTATCAAACAGAATCAAATTCAACAACGTTTCATCAAAATGAATCGCTTTAATTATATTTCAAATCATCAAGCATTTTCAAAACGTAATACTAAATTTGCGTGTATGTGTCCATCCTCGAATTCCACCCGTGTAGCTTATCATAACATCAATCATATCAATAATCGAGATATCTCAGTCATATCTCGCCTTGCCTAACGTTAGGACTACCAACCGTGCACTTTGGCCATACCGCCCTTAGGTATGGTCTTACAACTTACAACTCCTACCCCGGGCAATTCTAGATGGACAAAACCATTTTATATATCTTTCAAATATCACAACATAAAAATCATATTTGGATTTCGAACCAAATCACATAAATATTAACAACAACTGCATCCGCTTTCTCAATCGAAAAATAATTCGCATAAAATCATCAAAATCATTTGCTCGATCCAATTTTTAAAGTATCACAATCATAAATAATCATTCTTCAAATAATTAATCTCTAATCAAAATCGAGAGTAGTCAAATAGTTTAAATAACAATTAAAACTAAAAATATCACTAAAATACATTAAAACGAATTTTAAACCAAATACTTTGTTGAGAATTATTTTTATTTGTCACCGGATTAATTACGGATAATATTAAACCGGTATAGTTAATTGGAACGGTTTATACGGTTAGACTCGTTAAATTACTAGATGTCTTATTCGTACTAATTTTATATTATACTTTCAATATCAATACCAACTCTATTTGGTAAATATCAATATTAGTCCTTCTATAATTTAACTCTAACAATTAAAGTTACTTAAAATATTTTATTAATAGAATTGAATTAATCGAAATATTCTTAACGAATTATTTTCGGTTATCACCGGAACAGTATTGTGTAACTCAAACCGATTATTTTAAACCGACGTAGATAGTTTGGACTGATTATACTTTTAACTCGTTACACGGCTAAAAATCGTAATACCGAATTTCACTTCGATAAATCTAAAGGACAACTAGTCTAAAATTTATATTTTTATTAGTAATTGATAGACGCTAACTCATTAATCGTAATTTATTAAAATTTGGCGAAACTATCGAAACTAGACTTACTCAAAATCATACTTATAATCTTTTTAAAATAATTAGATATAAAATACAGTTACCGAAATATCGTCGTCGGTCACCGAAAATGTATGGATGTGATCCATTGACATCTGCTGATTCACACCACTGTGGAAATTTCAATAACGGTGGTTCCATATTCTATTTCTTCATAGTTTCGGATTGTCTCTTTTAACTTTCATGAAGTTTCAATGACTTTTATTGAATTTCACCAAGAGAAAAACGAAGTGGTTGTTTTTGTTTTATTTTCATTAGAAGAACATATTTAAGAGAAAGAGATATATGTATGTCTCTTTTTGTATCTCCTCCCTTATACTCATCATTTCTATAAGATATATATTATGTCCATGGTTATTAGTATTTACACATGTCAACATTAAAATTAAATATTACCATGATGTAGGATACTTGTTAAAAGTATATAAATGTGTAATATACCTTTATCTTATTCTTTTAACACATAAAATACAAGTGTCTTCTAATCATTTCCATTCCAAATTAATTAATCCAAGGGAAAAGTACAAAAATAAACCTTGTGGTTACGCCCATTTTCGAACAACACCATGTGGTTTAAAAGTTTGCAAAATGGTACCATGTACTTCATTCCGTTAGCAAACACATACCAAATTGATTAACGGTGTTAAAAGTCAAAGGAAAAAGAGTTAGTTTGGTCCTTATATTTATTTATTTTTATAAATTGACCTCCTTATTATCTAATTATCACAAACAAACCCCAAAATAAAAAATAAAAATCAAATATGCCATCTTTTTCATCTCTCTTTAATTTCTTATTTTTTTTTCTTTCTCTCCCCCCTCTCTTAATTTCTTTCTCTAAAATTCAATGTGTTTATTAAAAATAATCTATGATATGATTTTCTGATTAAAAGAAAAACATAATTGTTCCCAAATCAGCTCGTAAGCTCCATGTTCTCTTGTTCCCATACATGGCTCATGGCCACATGATTCCTATGATAGACATTGCTAAGCTTTTTGCCTCAAGAAACCTCAAAACCACTATAGTTACCACTCCTCACAATGAGCCTTTTGTTTCCCGGAAAATCCAGAAATCCCAATTTCAAACTGAAATTGATATTCAATTGCTTCAATTTCCGACTGCCGAGGCCGGTTTACCAGAAGGCTGCGAGCATCTCGATGTCATCCTACGAATTATCTTTTCTTTTCCAGCTTTCGATCAATCAGAAATTTAACTTTTCTACAAGGGTTGTTTTCCATGAATGAGCTTGAACCTGCTTATGCTGATCATTACAGAAACATTTTAGGAACGGGAGCTTAGATTATCGGTCCGGTTTCACACGGTAACAGAGATGTTGAAGAGAAATCCATCGACGAACATGAATGCTTGATGAAATGGCTGAACTCTAAGAAACCGAATTCTGTTGTTTATTTATCCTTTGCTACATTATCTTATATGAGTGCAGATCAGATGAAGGAGATTGCAATCGGACTTGAATCCTCCGGGAAGGACTTTATCTGGTCCGTCATAAGAGAATCAGATCAGGAAAAAGATTGGTTGCCTGCGGGATTTGAAGAGAGAATAGAAGGAAAAGGACTGATAATTCGGGGATCGGTGTATCAATTGGTGTTGAACAATGGGATTTGGGAACAATGGTGTTTTTCTTTTAATCAAAATCATAGATTATTGATCACATTGAATTTTAGAGAGAGAAATTGTTAGAGAGGAGAGAGAAATTGGAAAAATAAATAAGAAATTAAAGAGAAAGGGAAAAGATGGTATATTTGATTTTTATTTTTTATTTTGGGGTTTGTTTGTGATAATTAGATAATAAGGAGGTCAATTTATAAAAATAAATAAATATAAGGACCAAACTAACTCTTTTTTCTTTGACTTTTAACACCGTTAGTCAATTTGGTATGTGTTTGCTAACGGAATGAAGTACATGGTACCACTTTGCAAACTTTTAAACTACATGGGTGTTGTTCGAAAATGGGCGTAACCACAAGGTTTATTTTTATACTTTTCCCTTAATCTAATTTATTTTATTTATTTATTATAATATAATATGGAATTTAATGGCAACCTAAAATCAAATTATACCATTTACGTGTATAGAAGATTTTGTAATTGAAAAAATATTGATTTTGATCCTCTTAATTTGTAACTCTTATAACACTTAACCAAAATCTTTAATTTACACTTAAAAATATCAAATTAAACACCATAACATAATTATATATGACATAATCTTAATTTAATATAAAATACTTAAAAAAAATTGGACACGGACGTGACACACTAGGTCGGTGCTTGCTGTGTAAACCTTGGCTGACGATCGGACTTTCAGATTGTACCAGAGTCTGCCGTAATCATTTTCAACTCAGTGGTTCTTTCCACAACATAGCGTTTATATTCCGATAAGTTGTTCCGTTCCCTAATTTGTTTCTACATTAACTTATAACAATAATATGGACAACGATTCATCTTCTATGAATTAAGTCAAAACTATATTTATAACCTTAAAACAGTTGCTCCCAAAAGTATATATATTCCAGAAAATATCTCCTCTATGAGCAACCATTCAAATAAATAAATAGAAAAAGAAAAGATTTAGTTAACTTATAAATTATTCATCTTCTGTGTTCTAAGAATATGAACCAAAAAGCCTGCAAAAGGTTGAGTGATTTATCTGGTATTCCTCTGACTAATTCTGTGGGTAAGTATCTAGGGATTCCTCTCCATAGTGATAGAGTTTATAAAGCTTCTTTTAAGGATACGTTGGATAAAACCCTCTCCCTTGCGGACCGCCTTACTTTGATTCAGTCTGTCAATTGTGCGGTTTCGAATCATATTATGCAGGCTTGTCATCTACTTGAGCCTGTTCTCAAAGATCTTGATAAAATTAATCGTCGTTTCCTGTGGGGGGGAAGCTGAAGAGGGGAGGAAGATTCACCTTGTTCCTTGGAATGAGGTGTGCCAACGTAAGAATATGGGAGGGCTGGGGATTAGGAAAGCCAGAGATAATAATAAAGTGTTGTTAATGAAACTTCTGTGGAGAATGTGGCAACTTCCGTCAGCTCTTTGGGTTCAATTATTATGCGGGAAATATAGAAAGGACAAGATTTTTGGGGGTCCTAAGGAGAGAGTGGTTAATTGCTCTTTTCTTTGGAAAGGCCTTAGTGCTGTATTTTCAGAATTTTGCTCTGGGATTGGGTGGAATGTGGGAAATGGGAAATCTATTAGCTTCTGGAAGGATATCTGGATTGGAAAAAAGCCTCTATTAGAGGTTTGTGAGTCTTTACCGCCCTTAGAAATTCAGAACTGGAGGATTGCAGATGTGGTGGATTCGGAGGGTGATTGGATTTGGGCGAAGTTTGATTCTTACCTCAATCTGGAATCGCTCCTGAGAATTAGAGGAGTTCAGATTAGTAGCAAGGAGGAAGACAGGGATAGTTACTGTTGGTCTTTGACTAACAACGGAGCTTTTTCTTGTAAATTGGCTTTTGAGGCTTTCAATCAAGGGTCGAAAACTTCGCATCCAGAGTTGTGGAGGACGATTTGGGCCTTAAAAGTGCCTTACCGTATTAGGAGCTTCTTGTGGCTAGGAGTGAAAAATAGGTTGCTTACTAATTCTGATAGGAAAATGAGGCATTTGGTGGAGTCTGGTGCGTGTGGTAGATGCAGAGGACATGAAGAAACTTTGTGCCACGCTCTCAGAGACTGTACGAAGAGTAAAGAGGTGTGGAATAAAGTTCTCCCGATAAAGTTGATGTCTTCTTTTTTATCCCATCCCGATCTTGATTGGTTTATGGATGGGGTTAGTGGGAAGCTTTTGGCTGATCTTGAGCATGGTGTCCTCTTATTTGTGGTTGTCTGTCATCAGATTTGGAATTGGAGAGGAATGAGGAGATTTTGGAGGAGAAACGGTTGTTATTCCTAATGTTTTTTATTTCTTTTCCAAAAAGATTTGCTCATTTGTTGATAACTTCAGAAAGGATTCCTTAGCGAGGGATACTCAGAGGAAACTTGTCCATCTCTTAGGCTGGTGTAGGCCTAGTGAAGGTGTGATTAAGTTAAACACTGATGGCTCCTGTCTAAAGGATGAAAGAATTGCTGCTGGAGGGGTTCTAAGAGATGATAGTGGTGGTTAGGTTTCTGGTTTCTCTCAGAATTTGGGCATGGGTTCCTTTCCTTCTCTGCGGAACTTTGGAGGATTTTTTCTGGCCTTAGGCTAGCTAAAAATCTGGGGGTGAAGAATCTTCTTGTGAAAACTGATAACCTCGAAGCTGTCAGTATGATCTCGGAGAATAATGCTATTTTCTTGAATAGCCAAAAGTTAATTAAAGGGATTAGAAGGATTTGCTCTTCCTTTAATTTTTTTCGCTTTGACCATATTTATAGGGATCAAAATCGGGTGGCGGACCGCCTCGCGGCTGAAGGTCATTCAAGGATGTTGGGTCTCTCAACTTTCTCGTCTCCTCCGGCTTTCATTTCATCTCTGATCTTGGATGACAGGGTGGGAGTCAGCTTTCCAAGGCTGATCCCGGGTTAGGTTGCTTTGTTTGTTTGTTTTCTTTCTTTTCCTTTCCTACCAAAAAAAATTAAATAAATAAATTATTCATCTTCTTCATAAATTTCTTGTCTAAAACAAGAAATTAATGGCGAATAAGGAAGTTGTTATAGCAATTTCAGTTGCGATATTCTTAAGACTGAATATAAATATCGGAGAGGAATGGAAATGGCCATGGGAAGAAAGCAAAGCTAGTGCGAAATTAGACAAGACTTATTTTAACGGATGCTTCAAAGAATGTAAAAACACTAAAGATATGGAGAATTTGTGAAAGAATGCAAACCCTCGTGTACTTCTCATATGAAACCTAACGGGAGTTCTAAACTTATTAACGGTGGTTTTAATCGTATTGGCGACATTGGAGCTCGGTCGCCGATGCAACCCAGCGTATAATATTGAAATAAATGCTTGAGGAATTGAAGGAGAGTTAATTCTTTTGATATTTTAAAGAATGGATTGAAAAAAAGTAGTTAGTATGTGTAGTAATTTGTATTCTTTTACTCGGGAATTTAGTTCCAACATTATTTCACTCGAGAATTTAAATGAAAATAATTGATTATTTTATAGGAAAAAGTATAAAAATAAACCTTGTGGTTACACCTGTTTTCGATTACAGATTTGTGGTTTAAAAATTTATAAAATGGTACCTTGAGGTTTATTCCGTTAGCAAACACATACCAAATTGATTAACGGTGTTAAAAGTCAAAAGGAAAAAAGTTAATTTGGTCATTATATTTATTTATTTTATAAATTAAATCCTCCTATTATCTAATTATCACAAACAAATCTCAAAATTAAAAATAAAATCAAATACACTTTCTTCTACATCTCTCTAGTTTCTTTTTTTTTTCTTCTTTCTTTCTCTTCTCTCTCTCTAAACATACAAAATCAAATACATTTAAATTAATTTACTCCCCTCCTTTCAAACAATTTCATCTCTTTCTTCTTATATTTCACATCAATGGTAGTCTCTTCTCGGGACGCTATTAACTGTCTGAATTTCTACCGTTGATCTCTCTCTCAACAGGTCAATTGTGTCCGAATTGATAGTTAGAGCATTAGAAGATTATGATTTTTTTAAGGTTAAATCGAAAAAGCCTATATCTTCACACTTTTTTGCTACTTAATTTCATGGATTTCTTGATCAGCATACAAGATTCACTTCTACTTTCTGCCAGCAGTAATACCACCACGGTTCTCCCGACCGAGGAGTTTTCACCTCCAATCCTTTAGCTGTTAATAGCCCGAAGAAGAAAGCCGGCAGTAAAATATTCAAGGAGACTTGACATGAGGAATAATTAAGAGAAATGGAAATAAATGGGTTTGCGAGCTCAGAGAACCAAATAAGAAATCACGAATTTGGCTAGGAACTTATCCTAAGCTTGAAATGGCAGCCAGAGCTCATGATGTTCCAGCATTAGCTTTCAGAGGCAAGTCTGCTTGCCTTAATTTTGTTGATTCCACTTGGAAATTGCCAGCTTACAGCGATGCTTTAGAAATCAGAAGGGTTGCCGACAAGGTAGCAGAGCAAAATGAAGGAAAGAAAAGAAAATAGTCTAAGAGAGTGAAAATACAAAATGAAGTGTAAAGAGAGCAAATTTAGGAAAGGAAAATAATGGAGGGGATAAAGGATAAAAAGAATAATGATTTGGCAGCTGTCAACGGATCACACCGACGAATTTCGGTGGCCGACGATGATATTTCGGTAACGATATTTTAGATCTAAATTATTTTTAAAATGTTATAAGTATGATTTTGAGTAAGTTTAGTTTCGGTAAATTCGTTCAATTTTAACAGATTTTGATTTACGATTAATAATTTATCGACTATGGATAATCCATATAAATTTTAGACTAGTTGTTCTTTAGATTTATTAACGTGAAATTCGGTATTAAAGGGCTTTTAGCAACGTTATGAATTTAAAAGTATAATCGGTCCAAATTAATTATGTCGGTTTAAAAATTATATTTTAGTGACCGAAAATATTCCAATAAGAATATTTTGATTATCTTAAATCCTATCAAGTTAAAATTAAAAGAAGTTATAAAATAGAAATGGTAATTATTGATGATTGCCTTAGAAAAATAGAAATGACTATTATTGATAATTATCAATTAGAATCCACAAAAGAGTTTGAATATAAAATTAGTTGTATATAAAAATCAGTACAAAAATGAGAAATATAAAATTGTACAAGTAGATTTATGATAATCTAACGAGTTTAATAAATAGTTAACTACTCTGATTTAGAGTTACTAAGGTCGTGCTTAAAATAGCCGATAAGAATATTTAATTTTATCGATTCCATATTTTGGGAAATTTGATTCTTGGAGTTGGAATAAATTATGAATCAATGATTCTATATGAATTTTTAACAATTTTAGTTATTATTAAAGGAGTATTTGATTTTAAATGATTTTGTATTTTGAGCACTTTTTAGAGATAATTGTGCTTCTTTTGCGGAGGCCAAATGGTTTATGGTTATGAAATAATTATGAAATTTGATTGTGAAAGGTGATTTGAGCATGATATAATTTTATGATTTTATATATATCCATCTCGAGTAATCCGGATCGGTGGTTGTATATTTGAAGTCCATGTTCAGTGAGGGACATGGCCTGTGTACACAGTTGAAAGACCTATCGGGTATGGCAAAGAAGTGTTGAGTAAGACCATACGGGTTAGGCAAAATAATGAGATATCTCGATTATATTGTAGGGATTGATACGTAAGGGGAGAAACTCTAGGATGGATATAATGTTAAGTTTGTTTGATTATGAATTTGGTTTCGTAAACCGTTTATTTGGTTACGAAGTAGTTTGATAAAACGTTTTATTTGGTTACGAACTAGTTTAATAAAAAGTTTATTCGATTATGAATCGATTTGATAAACAATTTATTTGATTATGGTTTATTTTGATAAAATGTTGATATTTATTTGTGAATTGATTTCATTTGTGGTTTGATTTGATAATATGATTTTTTTTCAAGTCTAAAAATTTATATTGTTGGATTCGATAAACTATTCGTATATAAAGTATATTTTAATTAGATTACTTTGATATTAAATATCGGGTTATTTTCAATAACCGTATTATGAAAAATAAAATTATATAGTAATATATTGAAATATACAGTTAAATCATTCGATCAATGTCTCAATAAGTTAAGAGAACTACCCAAGTTAAGAGAACTACCCAAGTTAAGAGAACTACCTAAAATAGGTAGAACTACGTGGCTTTGATTCCCGATTTAAAGATTCAAAGATATTCGGGATACGTAGGAAGCTTGATAGAATTATCGAGTCCAAGCCAAATAATTAATAAAACTTTAGGTAGTCCAAATTAAATTTTATCTACGAGAAAATAAGTTTGACTTTTATACTGTAGAAGTTCGGTATCCCATTTTTTCTTTCACGCCCGATGCCGTTTTGGGTCAGGTGCGACATTCTGTCTAATTAAAATGATAAAATACAAACAGAGTTACGTATGTAAACATATTCAATAAACAATTTCAAATCAATTAAATTACGGTAAATAATTTATTAGTATCCTATTTTTTACCTAACAAATTGTTTGGTCTCCTATTTTAAAATACATTACAATGTTTTTATCATTTTTCATTATTAACCCTTTGGTCCATCTGTCTATGTTTTTTAGAATTTCAACCGTTATATTTAACATAAACAGATATGTTCAGTTAAAAACCTAAAACAAATAGACAAAAGAATTAAATGTTTAATATTTACAAAAGATATGAATCTTATAATGTGTTTTTCAAAATATGGGAACTAAACAATGTGTTACATGAAAATATGGGGACTAATAAATTATTTACCCATTAAATTATCATAGTCTCCAAAATAAAAGCTTACAAATATTATTTAATTTAAATGATGTACATGAATCTTTAGTTTCTTAAAAACATTTCATCTATACTATATATAATAGCAGAAGCCGAGAGAATTTGCAAGAAGTGTTTTATAGGCTTTTTGGCTTAGTTGGCACCGTAGGTAGGGGTGAGCAGAACCGACCGAAAACCCAAAGACCGAAAAAACCGAATGGAAAAAACAGAATAAACCGGACCGAATTATATTTTGGTTTGGTTTGGTCTTAATTTTTAAGCTAGTTTGGTTTTTGGTTCGGTTCGATTTGATCCGATCCAAAACCAAACAAAACCAAACTGAAATACAATATGTACTACTTTTAGTTTAAGGTTTTAAATTAATTAAATAACTAGTCGAAAACTCGTGCGATGCACGGGGTATGAAACTTTTATATAATTTAGATAAATAAATAAATTGACATATTTACTTTTAAATATATAATCATGCTATGAAAAAAATTTATATTATGTATATTTGAAATTAATATATATTTTTTTAATGATAATTCAAATTAAATTAATTTTAAAAATAATTGACTACTTTTTTATAGAATTTTAACTAAAGATGAATGATTTATTTATTTTTACAAAATTCAATGATTTGTACTTTTTAGGAATTTTAATACATTTTCATATTCCAAATATTCTGTGAAACAATAATAATAAAATAGCAGATTAATTAAGAAATATATTATAATATAATAAAAAACCAAAAATTGAATTAAACTATAATTAAAATTAAATATTATATTTACGATACAAAAGAATTACAATATAGGTTAAACAAAAATTGAATTAAACTACAATTAAAATTAAATATTATATCTACGATACAAAAGAATTACAATCTATGTTAAAATGGAAGCAACATTAATATATTATTCTATAAACTATTACAATCAATACTTTTCTAATCTTGCATATGAAGAAACTTTATCAATTCAATATGTTACATATAAAAAAATAAAATTCGTAAGAATCAGTCACAAATTCATCTTGATGATAATTATTTTGGTTGATAGAATTTCATGATCACCAAGTATTCGAATTCAATTATTCATTCTGCTACAATAACCCAATATATCTAATTGAATCAGTTTAAGATGATGATTTCTCCTATTTTCATCTCGTAATATCTCATCAAGACATTCGATCAATTTGTTCTTCATTATTTCACTATATAAAATATCAGTCATACTCGCAGATATCACTTATTTGACTTCATTAATATTTTCTAATAATTATATATTCTTGAATTTTGTAAGTAAGAAAAACAAACAAAAGAATTGAAAAAAAATGAAGGGACGAAAAAGATAATTAGGAGAGAATGATCTTCCGCTCGGGGTTTTTTTTTTTGAAAATAAGAGAGAATGTCGAGACATAAGCGTATAAAGAGGAGAGTGAAAATATTTTTTGCCCATTAATTAAACATTTTATTTTTTCTTAATGAAGTATTAAGTCCATAAATTAATTTTAGTTAAATAGAATTAAATCGCAATTGTAACCACTCAGTAAAAAAAACGTTTTATAATTAATATGTGAAATTAATTATATTAATTAGAATCATTATGCTCAACATTTGAGAATTTGAAGAGATTCAAATAATAATATTTTCTTAATTAATATTTTTCAATAATTTGTCCTATGATCATATTTCATTTTCATCTGTTAAAACTCTTGAAATACTAACAATTTTGTACGAACCATAATATAATAGTTAA